>NC_047651.1:1058762-1089343 GCF_902201215.1 Prunus dulcis
ACAAGTAGCAAGCTAGCTTCGACTTGTCTTTCCCATTGTCACCTTTGTCATTCTTCTTCCAGGATGACTTGTGACCGTCAGACTTGTCTCCTGACTTGCTACCCTCTTTTGGCTTGTTGTCTCCCCCACCGGATCCACTGCCACCTTTCTTTCCTTTGAACTTGGAGTCGCCTTGATCACTCCTCTTAAACTCAACAAGAGACTCAGCTGCAGCAATTGCCTCTGACAAAGTTTGGACGTGTCTCCTTTCTAACTCTAGCTTGGCCCAATTCTATAGGCCACTCATGAAGTACATAAGCTTGTCTTCATCTAGCACCTCGAACAACAGGTTGGTGAACGTGGCGACGTAGTCCTTCACGCTCCCAGTTTGCTTCAGCCATCTTAGCTTCTCATTTGCCTCATACTTGGCATTCTCTGGATAGAAATGCAACATAATATCCTTCTTAAAATCGTCTCAAGTCTCAAGTGTAAACGTATCTTGTTCGATCTCATTAGATCAACGATGCCACCACATGAGAGCATTGTCGGTGAGAAACAACCTTGCTGTATTGATCTTGGGTTCATCATCCTCGAGCTTCAGATACTTGAAATACCTTTCGATATTCCACAAGAAAGTGTCTAGCTCCTTTGCCTTCCTCTTCCCATTGTAGGATTTGGGCTTGAAAGAATCTAGCACCTTGGGTTCCTTCCGGAGTCCGGGTCTTGTTCAAGACAGCTTCCTTGCACAAAGCCCAATCTCCCTACACATCCTTTACCTCATCACGACGCGAAGTAAGCTCTGCTAAGAAATGATCCAGCTTGGCTTGAACATCTAGTTTGATGTCGTCTAGCGCGGAGTTGAGGACTCCTTGGAATTGGCCTTGAAGCTCATCCGCTATAGCTTCGAAGCCCCCCTTCGTAAGGACGTCCTCCTCAAGTCGTTGATCGAACTCGACCACGGCAATCTCCATCTTAGAAAGCCGCTTCTCCATCATGGCCACCACATCTCTAGATCGTTCCCTCTTTGATTTGCCCCCACGATCCATGTTGACCTTGGACAGGTCTGTCTCCACATCTGATCCGCTCTTCAACATGCTTCTTTGAATGATTCGAGATTTTGCTCTGATAGCAACTGTCACGGGATGACTTTTTCGGAGTCTTCCTTCCATGCGGCCTTAGACTTGATCGCCTCTCGAACAAGCTAAGTCAGCCTCCTTCCTACAATACAAGATCGAACCAAGCAAAGAACAATCACAAGAGCAAGAACAGAGTAAGAACGCTTAAGAAAGTTTAGGAGAATATATGCTTGTATTGCTACTCAATGCTTTACAAGTTGTGAGGTAAGGATTCACAATGTGACATCCTCCTTATATACATTCCCTATCCCACCTACCATCATGGTAGGTGGCTAAGATACAATGTCACCTACCGGCATCTACCAACTACTGCCACCAACCGTAGTCTACCTACTACTATACAACGAATCTGGACATGTGGGCTAAGAGGTCCAGCATGATCAATCCAACGGATTGGGCCTTGAACATGCGGGAAGTGACACAGTGGACTCCTCCGTGTTTGGATTATCCCCTTGTGGTTACATGTGCTTTCGCATTTGTATTAACCCTATGTGGTTATTTGTATTTGTATATTGGTTTTTGTGGTTGACAGCCTTTAGGCCCAAATAGTGAATACAATCTACCGCCTTTCTCTAAATTAAAAATTAAAAATTAAAAAAAAAAGTTTGAAGGCTAGGCAATTAATAGTCATTTTTTTCATTAAAAAATTAATCACTTTAAGTTAATAACTTTAAATTTCGCAATCATCGTGACTATTGACCACATTACCACAATTAAGTATAAACTTCAACAATACAATCAAAGATACCAACATGACATCTAAGGTACCAATCCTAAGGGGGCAAAAACTTAACAACCCTGACAAAAATGTAATTAGGTGATTTGCAACAAATTCTGTCAAGTACAATGTAGAACTAAATTTAGAGAATAAGAGCAGTGTTAGATAGCTGGTTTTAGGAGAATGATTTGATTGAGAACATAGCCAAAAAGATATGATGGGAAACTTCAGTTCTAGCATAGCTCAAAAGAAATCACCATAAGAGGCTTCTTATTCAAAATGCCCTAGTGGACTTATGTTAGTTCGAAAATTGTATTGGCATTTTTTAGACTCTAGCATAGGTTGGGAATTAGTGTGTGATAGTGTTTACGGGAAGTTTTGGCGCAGCACATTCAATCTCGGTTTTTCGAAGCATGACTTGATCGATATGAGAAACTTGATTTTCAGGTAAATCATGACATAATCATGCATTCATAATAGGATTCCTAGTTGAAGTTATTTTCAATGCCATTGTGATTTAAGTTAAAATATTAGCGTTTCCTATAGTGATGAGGACAATGCTCATCTCCTAATTAACTTTTTTTAGGAGATATTGTTTCTCCACAAAAGAGTGGCTGTTTGGTGTCATCACTTAGAGTTCATATTGAATCAAAACTAATAGTCATAATTGAATAATATATGTGGTCCTGTTTTGACGTCTTTAACTTGAGCCCATATTGGATTAAAACTAGAGAGTCATAATTGAAGAGAGTTTGTGGACTCTTATGTCACTGTCGGACTAGGGAGAATTAGTTTGGAACAAAAAGAAGTGTGCCTCTCTTTTTGACAAATAGAGCTTTCGTCGTTTTTGAGCATACTGAATTTTCAAGAAAAAGCTGATGTTCATATTGTTCAGATAAGTCATCAAGTGTTCGTTGTTTTACTTGGTGATTTATCAAATCCTTTCATTATTCTTATTGCATTCATATGCATGTCAGTGAATCATACGGTTGAGGCACTAAGACCGTTGTAGCGTTTATCCTCCGGCGATCTTAAAGCAATCGCGACTAGTATTGGGTTCAACATAAGGAGTGTCGAAGATCATCCTATGATAGAAGTTAAATTACGAAGAAGTCAGTAAACTTTATCTAGATTGCGTCTAGGAGAAGTGTATGAGTACTTGTTGTAATCTTCATTCTACAGTGGATTTGTTTTGGACTGAGGAGTCCCGTGGATTTTCCCCAGAGGTGGAGTTTTCCTGCGTAAAATAAATATCTGCATGTTCCATTACTTTAAGCTCTGCACATTTCAGGATTGATAAGCCATATCAATCTTGTTTCGAAAGTCTATTTTTATTTATTGTTAATAATCTCGAACTAGCGTATTCATCCCCCTCTAGGCATTTTTAGTCATTCTACAGCTAATTTCAACTTACTCATTAACCCATATAAAAAAATATTTAAAAAAAAGGCCATAAGAGAGGAGGAGAAGGAGGGGAGGTGATGTTTCTTCCTCCTCCCCCCCTATGGAGTTTTTCTTTGGAATTCACAAAGGAAGAGACCTTTGTTTTTCATTTCAAATATCTTTTGATTACATTCAAACAAATCAAACTCTTAACCTATTCAATCCAATATTGAATCATGATCAGTTTGGATAACTTTAGTGTATTGGATTGAATCTCTAAATTCAACAAACGACAAAGTTGGATTAGATTTCTAAATTTTAAAACCGACATGATTAAATTGAAGATTTAAATTCAAATTCAAATCCCACCTAATCTAGTTTGTGTTTAGTTTCATGCTCTTCTATTTTATATTTTATATTTTTGTTTATTTTTGTTTTTTGAGGACATTTCATATTGAGAGGGGCGATAACATATTAAACTCACACACACTACACGGATGCTAGAATTCGAACCCAGGACCTTGTCTGAGAGAGTAAATACTTCATACCACTACACTAGTGGGTCCTTTGCATGCTCTTCTATTCTTAAAGGCATTAGAAAGTGCATAAATTATGAATAACTTAAGCCATTTGACATAATTATGCTTAGTATGTTCTAGAAACAAATTTTTTAGCATTTAATTTTTATTTTATATTTGCATCAATTAGAATGTGTAATTGGACTAGATTTGAAGCGTTTCATTTTCATTTCAATGATTGAAAAATTGATCATCCAATGAATTGGATCAAAATTGTTCTTAAAAATGGACAATTCAACTCAAAATCTTTTTAAACACTATCACAAAACTTCCATCTTCCAATATAATGAGAAGCCGCCCATGCTGACCTCCGGCGGTGGTTAGCATCAATGGACAAAGGGGTTTTGCTTTTCCAAAATCTTGTCCTTTACCTGGAAGCTATATATATATATATATATATATATATATATGCGGGAACATAAATCGTGCTAAAACATGTGAGTGAGTGGGTTTAATCTTTTCAATGTACTGGAAATGGCAACATTGTGTCTTCCACGCGAAAGTTGAATGCACTCTTGTTAGTTTAATCAAGTCTAGTGTGGTGGTATCGTGGCTTCCACACGAAAGTGGACTGCTTTTCTAAATTTTATGATTACATTGTGGCTCACTTTCGTGCCAATATGTTTCTAGCTTAGGTCTAAAAGTATGGAAAACCCCTTTTTCGTCTAAATACACTTGGAAATTAATATGTTATTTTTTATTTTTTAAATGTATTTTTTTTAAATATAAGTGATAATTTAAATTAAAGGCACTTCCAAGATGTTTTATAATTTCTGAATGAACCTTTAACCCACTGAAAAGAACAAAAAATAAAAATTTAATTCACACGCACACAGAAGAGAGCAGCTAGAAAAAATATTTGTGGACATGTAGTAATGTTTATATAATAACTTATCTTTGCAGTTGCATGCAAAACATGTATGTGTTGGGTCCCTCCATTAATTTCACTCCAATCTTAGTTGGTGGTCCTAGAAATAAAGTATTTTGTCACTATGTAAAGTAGCTAGAAAGCAGGCTTTTGAGATAAAATTAACAAACACATCACGGGATGGGATGTCTCTTCTATATAATTCCATCTAGACTAACAATTGCTCTCTCTCTCTCTCTCCCTCTCTCTCTCTCCCTGTGTAAACAAGTCGAGTACTAATTCTCTGTGAACACCACTTCTGGTCATTTTGGTGAGTTTTATAAATGTTAAGACGAATGATGACGACCATCAAGCAGAGTCTTTCAAATATATATATATATATATATATATATATATATATGTAGTCATAGGGTATTAGGTTTAACAAATTGGTCTACGCACATTGTTTCCCTAAGACAGTATACTTAATGGAAATTGTTTGTTTTTGTTGCGAAGATATCTGGTACGTCATTGGCTATTACATAAATAATTAAAATCAATTAAACTGCAGATGTAAATTAAACAAGTTATAGTGTGGGCAGTGAGCCCGCCGTCTTTGTATTTAACAAATAGCCGACACAGGATTTGCTAGTATAATGGTTTGGAGTAATTGCTCCCTCAGGAATGGTCATGAGTTCGAACCCTAGCATCTGTGTAATCATTGGTGAATCCAGGATTGTTACTCTATGAGGTCATAGTGTTAAAGTTCCGATTTTCTTTTTAAGATGAAACAATGCAAAAACAAAAATTAAAAATTAAACATTGAAAACACACCAAATTTATTCCAATTAACAAAAACATCATTCAATAAATCAAGTTCATATATGTATTATGTAAATCATAAATTTCATCAAAATAATAACACCAACCCAAATAATAGATAAACTCACCCAAAAATTACCCAAATAATAAAATACCTTGAATATTACAAAAAGAAAGGAGTACAACGAGTGTTAAATCATCGACCTTAAGGTCCTTTTCAATTCAAAGACCACTATGAGGAGTGATATCTTTATGCTATTGATGTATACTTTCAGTATTTATAGGTCTACCCAATAGAATTAAAAAAAAATATTTAAAAAAACCTAACAAATATCTTCCTTTTTTTGAAATTTGTGTCGGTGCTTCTTTCTTCTCCCTCTCAGTCTTCTTCTTCTTCCTCCCTCTCTTTCTTTTCTCCTCCCTCTCAACCATCTTCTTCTTTCCCCTCTCTCCTCTCTTTCTTCTTCCTCCCTATTTATTCTCCCTAGCAGCTTGCATCTTCTTCTCCATGGGGTCGTCTCTCATGGCTGGCAAAAAAACCAAGGACCTCCAAGCCATTTCTAGGACTGCCATGGCGTCCATCACTGTGTATAGTGTGTGTGAATTTAATATATTATTACTTCTTTCAATAAGAAATGTCCTTTAAAAAAAAAAGAAAAAAAAAAGCTTAATCAATATATTTCTAAATGCCATTTATTGGGTAAATATGAATTTTTCATTTTTAATGTTAACAACCTATACACCAGATTCAAGTGTAGTGTCGGGGTCTACCTCAAAAAAGTTTACAATGTTGACAAGTCAGCTCATTTTTCGAATTGGATAGTTGAACTTTTAAATGCCCATATTACCTCTAATAATGTTGCGTATATATGGATATATGACACGGGATACGTGGATACAGAAAATATCGAAAAATAAAACACGGACATGGCATTAAAAGTAATATTTATGTTCATACTTCAATTTTATAAAATCATGTATAGTGAAATTTAAGCTTTCCAAGCTTTTCAAATGTAGCTTATTAATTTATATAAATTATTGTTAATTTATAGCACGTTAATTATATATATATAATAATTTAAATAGCAAATAGATTGTTGGGTTTAGGGGTAAGCTCGGTCTGGGTTGGTTTGATTTTGGGCTCAATCCGAACACTAAACCGTAAGTCTTGGTTTGGTTATTTTGAAAACCGAAACCAAACCATAATTGATGAAAACCGACCACTTCAGTTAACCGGACTTGTTGAGTTGGTTTGGTTAGGTTAGGGTTTTTTTAGCTTTCTGAGAGAGAGAGAGAGAGAGAGAGAGAGAGAGAGAGAGAAATAAAAGTGATGGAGAGAGGGAGAGATGGAGAGGAGAAGAAGAAAAAAAGAGGGAGAGATGGAGAAGAAGAAGAAGAAGAAGAAGAGGAGAAAAAGGGGAGAGAGAGAAGAACAAGAAGAAGAAGAAGAAGAAGGAAAAACAAAAGGAGGGAGATGGGGAGAGGGAGTGAAGACAAAAGTAAGAACAAGGAGAGAAAAAATAGAGAGAGAGAGAGGGACTGATGGAGACAAGACAAACGGAGAGATGGAGAGAGAAGAAAAAGAAAAGATTGAAACTATGTATTATATATATATATATATCTTTAAAAAATATTTTATATAATATTTTTTTAATACCACTGGTTTTGGTTTGATTAAACCGTGGTTTTGAATATTGCAAACCGTACACCGAACTATATATTTCGGTTTGGTTTGGGTTCAAACTGATGACCAAAAAAAATATTGAAAAAAAAAACCGAACCAACCAAAACCATTGGTTTAATTTGGGCAGTTTGACTGAATTACCGGTTTGAATGCCCAGCCCTAATTGGGTTGAGGTACACAGGCCCAAGTGAGATTTTTTTTTCCCATCCAATTAGTAAAACTCACCGTTCCACTAAAAGGATGGATATCATCTTTGCTAGGGCATCATCTGCACATCACCTTCCTGCTGCCGCCTTTGCAACTCCAACACCGCATCATTTGGATATAAGATAATAGAGTTCTAAAATATTTTAAAACATGCTCAGATTTTAAAACATAACGATTAGTGCCTCTTGCCGTGTCTGGGTCATAAGATGACCGGTATCAAAAAGTGTCTTGATTATGTTCAGGTAGTGTCTTGACCGTGTCCAATGTGTGTCCAAGACATGTTAGTGTTGTGTCGTGTTGGAGTGTGCGAGTGTCCAACACTCCAACACTTGAGATTGGTGTCGTGTCTGTGCTACATAGCCAATAATATTCCTTGGTAAATTCCTTAAGTTTATTAATAGTAATAATTTAAATCAATATATTTAATGGATAGACTAATAAACATATTTCTAAATGCCAATTTTTGTGTATGTATTGATTTTTTTCTTCTTTTTAGGATACATTTGTTTCATGGAAAAGAGGTGATTTCCCATGTTTGGTACGTGTTTACCTATTATAAAAGTAAACATTCTTTTTAATGAATTTTTTCTTGTTGTAGGTGGGTTATGAAAGCAATACAAAGTTCATAATTCAAATTTTGAATAGTAAAAGATGCAATAATTTAGGATTTTCATTTTTTTGCCACATATATTTCAAGGGGCAAAACGGGCAATAAAAAAATAAGGTATAAATGCTAATGGGTCTAGATCAACAAAAGAAAAGATCTGGGTTAAACCTAATAAAAACCAAATTTGTTGGACTTGGATCTAAAAAGAAAAAAAAAAGTACATTGATTAACCTAGTTGATGAATTAGCCAATCATATATGCATGGCTCATAATGTGTAGCCGGTTAAAAAAAGTAGGTCACTACTCAGGAGGAAATGAAATCCAGGCATGGGAGATATTGGGAATCCTACGAAGCCCCCATTTGGGAAAAAAAGGTTTTATTGTTACCAGCACTTCATTTTGCATCACAAAGTTGGACAAATCATATATAGAAAAATCCATAAATACTTTATAACTTACGTTCCATGGTGGACCGTCCACCTTTCAGAATATTCGTGAGCCCCCTCTAAATTTATGCAAATCCTTGGCCAAATTCTAAAGCTGTCATTCAAGTCAATATTCAATCTAAAGCTTTTTCCTTGTTTGTCGCTCTCTCTCTCTCTCTCTCTCTCTCTCTCTCTCTCTCTCTCTCTCTCTCTCTCTCTCTGTGAGTCTGTGAGTCTGCGTGTGTGCGTGTGTGGGTTAAGCAATATACCCATTTTTTTTTTATTAATTTGGGAGAGATAAGAGAAGTGAGGGAAGAGTACTTATAAAGCGGAGGCGGGGCTCTGTGTACAAGTGTGCAAAAGGAAGTTGGTGAAAAGAGCTTGATTTGCAATTGCTATCTATCTCTCTCAGAGCACAAAGAACAATAAGCGCAAAGGTATGCAAAGTTTCTTGCCTTTCAGTCTACTACTCTTACATTATTTGGTATATTTCTTGCTTTCAACTTCTTCCTCTTCTGTGCATGCATGCTTCTCATAATACATGTTTGTGCGTACATGCACCTGTTTTTGTTTAATATATACATTACATGAAAATTCACGTAACTTTTTTTTCTCCGTAATTCTTAAATACGTATTGAATGCATTGCATCAAACTCTAACAAAAAATAAATAAGATTGATCCACTGTTATTACTTGATGGTTCAAATGCATTTCGTCAAATATGTGCAAGACTGTCAAAATTGATGTTAGAATTAACTTGAGATAAATCTTTTAGTTTTTATTTTTTGGACTAAACTTATACAAAAGCCTTACAACAATTTAACCCAAAGTTTTATTGAAGTGGATTTGGATGCTCCTCGTGCTCTCCCATAGTGGACCATCCACAATGGGCTTCCTGCGTGTCAATTTTTTGTGGGCCACTAATACACAAGTGCTCCCCACACTATTGGAACCTACGAATCTCGTACTGGACGGTCAAGTACGGAATTATTTGGTTCATGTCACTGTCGTCAATGGTAATTAAAAATGTATGTAGGCCCTCTCTCCAGTCTCCTCAGGGTGACAGAGTTGTCAATTAGTTCTCGTGACCTCTAAGGATGAGCCACGTGTCTCCAACTAAATCCCCAATCACAATGCTGCGTGCTATTTTTATTCTATTTTTTCTTGCTTATGCAGATCCCACTACTCGCATGCTAGACCAAATCCACCATTCTATATACAGTATTTTTTCTTGAAAGAATATGTATGGTATACTATTGTGATAATTTGCTTAAATGACAATTCTGAAAATTTTAAATAAATATGTATAAATACTTCTTTATTAGTCTCTTCTCACGAACTTCTACGCCTGTTAGAGGCTTTTTAAAAAAATTTAACTACCTTTTATATGTCTTTTGCTTTATATATATATCGATTAAAATTTGACTACCTTTTCTATGTTTTTGAAAGGACACTCATAATTGTAATTTGTATGTAAACAAATTTGTTTTAAAACAAATCATCGTACTAACTTTTTTGTTTTTCTTTTCACTTGCAACTTTTAATTGGTACCATGCATTATATTTCCTTTCAGCTGGTGTCTAATTGGTAAAAGTTTAGATAAGTGTGATGCAATTGGGAATAAAAATTACTAAAAGCTTTGGGTTTAAAGGATAATGATGACTGATAAAAATATGTTACTACACTTATAAAGCTAAGTGCGATTCTCAAAAAAATAAAGCTAAGGATAAGAGGTTTGTAGTTCAGGTGATTTAAAGTATTTATCTTTGCATCTGAAGTCTTTAGGTTCGATTCCCCCCTCTTCCAATATTGCTTATATTTTTTTAAAAAATACTTATGAGCTAACCAATAGATTCAATGAATGTTCATATGAACTAGTTAATGAAGTTTGGGGTTTACAACTCTGGTGGTAGAGCTATGAAGGATGCAAGTTTTGTGGATAACTGTAACCCTCTTCTAATGATCATGTGATCATTTTGAATCCTGTTTTTTCATGTCTTCCCAAAGATCCATCTAATCCTCTCCCTAATTCGTTTCACTCCTTTTTATGAACATGGTTTTTTTTGCCTTTCTATTTTGTCGATGTATTGGTCATTATATAAAGTTAGTTCTTCTATTCTCGAGACATTTGATGATTGTAAGACACGTACACTGAATGCACTGTCTAATTCACCTAAACTTTGTTTGATTCTGACTTGTATTAAGAGTACCTCACTTGGACTGACGGAATTTTAATACTAGATATAATATCAACTAGTGTTTGGTTTAATGGTACGTAGTTTTTTTTTTCTTAATTTGAGGAGATTTCAGATTCGACTAACATAAATTAATAAGGAAATATACGAGAAAGAAATGAAAACTCATAAAATGGGGGTGTCCTAAAATATAAGATAATTGTTCATCCACTTGTTCATCCACTTCTTAATAGGTTTTTTTTTAGTCCTTTTAATACAAGCAAATTAAATAAGGAGAGAATCAAACTTAACCATTAATGACAGTCTCTCGCATATCTTAAAAGTTCAAGCTTTTAGAAATAGGACAAAAATCAAACCCACCACCTAGTCCATAGCCCTCCATTAAGAATTAAACCAGTCCCATTTAAAAGACAGGTCGAATCTTCTTTTTCAAGCAAGCTTCGCACAGACATAGACATATATAAGGATCTCTCTCTCTCTCTCTCTCTCTCTCTCTCTCTCTCTCTCTCTCTCTCTCTCTCTAATCTTTTTGTGTGATTTATTTTGACTGATAAATAAGAATTAAGTTTTGTTTGCACTCGATATTAGAAGACACCTGCCGTAATGCTCGTGGTGCTATCAGGGGATTGAAAACCCAAGGGAGGTATATATGCAGTATCCAAGTTTGGTCACACCTACCTTGTCCCTTCCCTCTTCTACATTGTGTTTAGCCATTGTACTCCTTCCTTAGCTTACAGGTTTATTTATACTAATTTTTGTCCTTGCCTAATACCATTTAGCCAAATGGCAAATGGAAACACTTTTAGTCCAAAGCTTCACCCATTTATATGTTGATTACATGCCAATTTTATTATTATTTTTTTCTATATATACACACATATAATGCTTTTATGTAGGTAGAAAATATCAGGAACCTTTGTTTGTTTGTTTGGTTTTTTTTTTTCTTTCAATAGGACCTATATTATGCTAAGGAGAATATAAAATCGCATATTAGGCTTTTTAAGCATTGGAATTTTTGTCTATATTGGAAGGTTTAAATTCACAGTTTGATAAAATTACATACTAAATTTAAGTTGTCAATTTGATTTAAATTATAGAACATACTAAACTGTTTGATAAGAGAAATTTTTTTTTATAATACGAGTTTGAAAAAATTCTTATTTAATGGAAATTTGGTACAAGCATACACAAATGGGAAAAAAAAAAACCATTCAAAAAAAAAAAATTAAAATATAACGATGGTCCTTAAATTAAAACCCGATTTTACTTTTCGTTCCTCACATAGCAATGGTCTAACATAGTTAGTTAGTAAGAGAGCACACAATTCATACAACGTGTCTTGCCCACGCATTCCAAGCAAAGTTTAGCAGGTCATTTGCACCAACTTTGAATTTCTCACAAAAATTTTTGTACTTTTTTTAAGCAAAAAACAAATCATGTTAAAGGCTTGCATTGATTGATGAGTCTACAAAACATCATAACTGAGGAAGGTTCTATTATCACCGACCCCAAGTCATGCAACTATATATCTCCCTTCAACTTGTAGTGTCTTTGTGTCACCCTCCTGGCGTTAATTCTCAGGCGCTAGCATTTTAGCTTCTTCAACATCTGAGCGACTCCTGAGATATCGCCATTGTTATAACTTGAACTCAAATTTATTTGACAGTTCATTTTACATCGAAGGGTATATTCTTCTCCCCCCCTCCTATTTTTTTTCTCCTGTGTTGAACTGAGTACTTCATTTGGTATATGAGTTAAATTGAGCTTAGTTTGTGAGAGCTGCATTTTTAAAGTGACATCAAAAGCTCAGTTGAATTGACCACATCAGAAACATTTTGAACTTGCAGTATCAACACAAAAGCATGGCTGAGGAGCAAGATTTGCATGAATCAGTGAGCAAGTGGAAGTTACCTGTTGGTGTTTTCTTCAAAGATGCAAGGTACAGTTTCAATTCTACAATGTTTAATTAGTGCTTTGCTCTCTCTCTAATTTACTGCTCTGTGGGCAGCCTTCGCTGTCTCAAATTAAGGTTGATAGGGCCTTCCCTTCTCATTGCTTATTAGCATACGGTTTCTTTGAATTAATTCATTGCAGGCGGGTTTTCAAGTGGGATATTCTTGGTAAGGAGATACTAGAGATTGCATTCCCTGCTGCTCTGGCTGTAGCTGCTGATCCTGTCGCTTCTTTGATTGACACGGCATTCATAGGTCACATAGGTACATACGCTTGCTTTTGCTTTCTTGATGTTTTGAAGCACTTAAATTTGGAGGATTCAATTTTTAGGACAGTTTTGTTCATATTTATGTCTGCATGTTCACAATAAGTTACAATTGTATGGTGTTTGGAAATATTCACTAGATAGTCTGACATCGAAATATACAGTTATGAACTCACATTAGGAGTGATATTTGTTTAAGTGGAGTGACTTAAAAACATGAATTTGGGGTTGTATAGGTCCTGTGGAACTTGCAGCAGCAGGAGTATCTATTGCCCTGTTCAATCAAGCTTCAAGAATTACTATATTCCCTTTGGTCAGTATTACAACTTCCTTTGTTGCTGAGGAAGATACTGTTGCAAAAATGAACATCAAATCAGAAAAAGGTAAGCAATTGCAAAAGGCAGACATGCTTGATGACTTGGAAAAAGGGGCTGCTAAACCAAATGGTACAGCTAAAGAAAATGGTAAGCGTCTGGGAAATGGAAAGATGGAAGAGGCTTCTGCTGAGGATGATGAGCATGTGGCGGCGGGAAAAGGTGCACCTGAGGCGAAAGGTGAGAGCTCAGACAACGGATTACTTGAAAGCAGTGAAGCAAACAAAGCCATAGAGGAAAATGTTAAGCTTGAGAAGGCAGAGAAGGGTGCTGCTAAAAACAGTGATCCACTAGAAAATGGTACTCTTTCCTCACTCATTCTCTAGCTCTCTGACAGAAATGCAAATTGAAACACAGATCTAAACATCTTGTATAATATTATCATTGTGACATTTAGTAATTGTGATTTCTTGATTTAGGTTCTAGAACAACAGTTGACAAGCTCCCTTCTGATCTTATGAGCACCAATAAGAAGGAAAAAATCAAGAAACAGAAGCGACATATTGCTTCAGCATCGACAGCACTCATCTTTGGGACAATACTTGGCCTTTTGCAAGCTATATTTATCATTTTTTCAACTAAAGTTCTTCTGGGTGTCATGGGTGTGAAATCAGTAAGTGATTTATATTTCTTATACTAATAATAAACAAATGAAGATGTATACAATTTGAAGATATGGAAACAAATCAATGAGAAAGAAAAATTGAAACAAACTTTCTCCCATATGATCTCTAGAATGTAGAAACGTTTTTTTATATACATTTTGTAGTTAATTAAACATTTAGGAGCTCCCTTAACCCAAAAGGCAGGCTTAATCAACTGAACTTATTAACATTTTTTTCACTTTAAAGATCATTAAGGAATGAGGGAAATAATTACAGCTCTTCTTATGGAGCAGGATTCCCCTATGCTAGCCCCAGCACAGAAGTACTTGAAAATTAGATCGATTGGTGCACCTGCAGTTCTTCTCACATTGGCCATGCAAGGGATCTTCCGAGGTTTTAAGGATACCAGAACTCCTTTATATGTCATTGGTAGGCCAAAAAACTTACTGTATATAAGTAAAAACCTGTCGTAATGACCAATTCTTCTTATTTCCTCGGGTTTATTTGTTTCATTTGTTCGTATCGCAGTTGTGGGATATGGAGTTAACATTGCCTTGGATCCACTGCTCATCTTTGTCTGTGGCTTGGGCATCAGAGGTGCAGCTTTGGCACATGTTCTTTCTCAGTGAGTAGTGTGACCCTTGTCATGGTATTATTTTTATTGTTTCATATTTACAGCTGCTATTGAAGTATAGCTGTTTGTAACTTTAATATGTTATTTGATTCATCTTTGCTAAGATTAAATTTTTTTTATTCGTTTTAGGTACTTGATGGCGCTGGTACTCTTCATAATCTTAACCAAAAAAATTGATCTCTTACCTCCAAGTATTAAAGATTTGCAGTTTGGTCGGTTTCTGAGGAATGGTAATGAGCTCAATTCTTATATCACTATTGTACTTGCATAAATGTTACCTCCATCCCTCAATAATCCAAAATTGGGAGTGGAGATTCAGTGACTATATTATGGGTGGTGATTTTCTAACAAAGGGAGTGTAAGTGGATAAAAGAGGAGTGGGAAAATCAGCTCTCTATATTATTCTTACATACATACATATATAATTCTTACTTGGTTGGCTTCTGTATAATTTTTCTTTATGCTTGGTTACAGGTACTCTGTTGTTGGCAAGAGTGGTTGCTGTGACCTTCTGTGTGACCTTGGCAGCATCGCTGGCTGCCCGGGAAGGTCCAACTCCTATGGCTGCATTTCAGACTTGCCTGCAGGTTTGGTTGACATCATCTCTTCTTGCTGATGGGTTAGCTGTTGCAGGGCAGGTATTTCTTTTTTCTTTTTCTCCATTTAAACATATATCATCTCGAGTGACTTTTACAGCTATTTTAGTTGCAAGTAAGTAAGCTTCTTACTCAAACAATCTTTGTGTCATTGTCCCCTGCTCTTTAGGCTATTCTAGCATGTGCATTTGCTGAGAAAGACTACAAGAAGGCCACAGCTACCGCAACCAGGGTATTACAGGTACTTCAGTTTGTACACATAGCAGCAGAGGCTATTTATCTATAAACCATTCAGGACTTGAAGTTTATAACTAACATACTATTTCTTTTTAACAATTTTGTTACGTTCTACTTTTGCGAAAACAATCAGATTTTAATTTGTGGAAGAATATTTGTGCAGATGAGCTTTATCCTAGGTGTGGGGCTTGCATTTGTTGTCGGAATTGGTTTGTACTTTGGAGCTGGAATCTTTTCTAGAGATGTTAATGTTTTGCACCTTATAAGAATTGGCCTCCCGGTATATAATTTTAGCTCATCTAAAAGCTCTCTCTTTCTCAATATTTTTTTTGAATGATGAAAGAATCTTCAAACTAAATTGTTTTCTATCCATCAGTTTGTGGCAGCCACACAACCGATCAATTCACTGTCTTTTGTCTTTGATGGTGTGAACTTTGGAGCATCTGACTTTGCTTATTCTGCATACTCCTTGGCAAGTCTCTTGTAAACCATTTACCACACTATAAATGACACTACAAGTTTTACAGTTGATGTTTCTGAATTCCCTTTTCACAAATTCTGTTACTAATTCTTCACACCAAATTCTTTGTTCCTTCTCACAGGTTCTGGTGGCCATAGCAAGCATTGTATCCTTGTTCCTTCTCTCCAAATCCCATGGTTTCGTTGGAATTTGGATTGCTTTAACCATTTATATGGCGCTGCGTGCATTTGCTGGTGTATGGAGGTAATTATTTTTTATGTACTTACTTTTCTTTTATCAACAGAAGAGAGATTCGAATTTGAAACCTCTTTCAACACTCGGTTCATAATTGGTATCATCACTAATTGATTTTGGACTCTACACTTGCAGGATGGGGACTGGAACAGGGCCTTGGCGCTTCCTCAAGGGTCGATCACCACCATAGGAATATTTAAGACTCTGTGCTCCCATGATTAATTTTTTGCCTTATCATCTTTTCCTTACTGTTATTAGTATACAGGCATAAAAACTCAACTTTCAGTCTGCAATTTTTCCTCCTTTTTGTATCATTGTGGTTACCTGTCCAGGATGTTTGGTGATTACATATTGTTGTACTATATAGTCTATAATTTCACAGTCATTGTATTTGCTGCCCCTCCTCTTCCTTTTGGGTAGATGGATTGATTGGAATGAAATGACAACCCCCAGTTTTTACTCTAATGCTTTAACAATGAAAAAAAAAGGAAGCAAATATATGGTTCCTACCTTCCTCCATCTCTCTATATCATTTATATCATCACTAACTCAAAAAAAAAAATTCTCCCTTGGAGATGCACTAATGTAACTTTTGGCATTCCAACCAGATTCAGTTCTAAAATGAAGTTCAAGCTATTATTACCCATAAAAACTTATTAAAATGAGATTTGACTCCTCACTCTGGTTGCTGTAAAAAATAATGTGAAAGTGCCAGCCTTCAAATCCTTGTCAGCATTAACTCTTCGATTGGAACATTATATGATGTCAAATTTTTACCATTAAAACTCCATCTGGCGTTTTAACATCTCGGTTGGAGATGCTTTTATTCAGTTGGTTCACCTATTACTTCTACACACTTATATTCCTGACTTTCCCACCTATATCCCTAACCCTAATCGGGATTTTTTTTCTTCTTCATTTCTTTGGATAGTTAGAGATGATAATGGCTATGCCTGCCACCTGCCGGCATCACCTGTCTCAAGTTTAGGTCTTACCTCCTTCATACACTACTAAAGAACAATAATAATAATAGAGTTGAGGTGATCGAGTCTCCCTCATCACGTGATAAATTTTACTTCCTTGATTACTTTGACCAACTGATCTCTTGGGAGAGAGACAAGCCGAATCATATCTACGAGGAAGGATCCTAGCTACAAATCATATTGAGGGAAGGACCCTTGATTCTTTCTTTATGACTTTTGCTGAGACTTGAGAAGACATATACTCCTGCGCTTATATTTGATGATCAAGACACTACCAGGGCATTGTAGAACCAAGGGAGGTTCATGCAGCCGGTTTCACAGGGGACCACAATTCTGGCTACAAAAGTACAACAGATTATGTAATCAAAAGTCTTGCAAGTACAATCAAATAATATATCAGTGTTGAAAACACCAGTTTCTTCTTCTATATGTACTTTGTTATGACTCGTTTACGGTAGCTGGTTCAACTTTGAATTCCTCGAATGGGTGGCTTTCTATATTGTTTATCTGGAACAACATAACTAAGGAAGGTTCTGTATATAATATTATCATCGACTTTTGTATCAGTATCTGTCACGTAAATTTCTTGTGTCATGTTGACCACCTAAACTATTTTTTAATTAGTACCAACATGGTCTCATAGCACGACGGCGCTTCCCATCCCGCTGTAGGTGTGGGGTTGTTAAAATTCGAGTTATATAACAGGCCAATTATTTTTCTGTTTAATTCTTACCCACCCTTTTAATATATATATATATATATATAATGTAATTAATACAAGATAAATTTGGTGGTATAATTAGATAACCCGATTATGTTTCGAATCGTTAATTCATTAAGTTTACGGAATAAATATGGATCTCACCTAATCTGATCCTATCTGATTTGATATAATTTATATCATTTTATTTTTACTTACTTAATATATATGCATGAACGTTTTGTAAATAAATAAAAAATATTTTTCAACTATTTGGATATATGACATAAAAGAATTTGGAACGGATTCTGATATCAGATAATCCAACAAATCAGATGTGGATCTAGTTGTGAGTGATCAGTCGAATTTTAGGATCGGATGGGGTTGAATTTTTTTTGAAATCGAGTCGGATTTCAAGTGCCTCGCTCCAACTCTGACCTATTTACAGGTTATCTACTTCAACTAGAAGCCCCTTACTAATTCTTACCTACATAATGAAGTGACACACCAACAAATATTTTAATTAATTTAATTGAAAAGCAATTTATAAGAGTGATTACATTTCTCATTTACTCAAACATTCAAATATTTTTATAAAAGAGTAATGCTATTTAGACACACAAAATTGACCACATTAACTGATCATCTTATGTGGCAGCTGATGTATGCCACCTCACTTAAATGTTGCCAACTATATTTTTCTTTTTTCCTTTTTAAATTAAGTAATTTATATTTTCAACTTTTCTTCTTCTTCGTTGTATCCCTTTGGCTGCCCTTCTCCTTCCCTTTTGGCCTTTGCTCATCCACTTGGGATCTCTATGACAACTCTACCTCCAAAAAGTGATGTGGCACAAACAACTTATATCAATGGCAGCTGAGTATTTGCGATCTCTATGACCACCTTATATCAATGGCAACATTACCAAGGTGGTCATATGGGGAAATTCTTAAATGGGTCGGCCTTGTCGATTGTATACCTCTAATTCAAATTACCATTTTATTCATGGAGTCGTTCTATGGTGAGGATGTTATAGACCATAGATGTGGACCTTCATATTAGTCACATAATTAATCTAAATAGTAACTTCACTTAAGTTTAATGAAATGATCATGTGTCTAATATAAAGGTTCACATAAGCGGTCCATATATGACACTCTCACTATATAATTTTGATTTTTATTCAGGTTTTGTTACTCATACGATTGGGTCCTAAACAGCCCGTCTTCTTGTTGTTTGGGTTGATTTAAGCTCAAAGCCTTAATCACATGGGGTTTCATATTTGGTTTTTTCCTCTCTCTTTTTTCCCCTTATTTTTTTTTCTTAATACTCACTGCACTTATGTTTGGTTCTTTCCTCTCTTCATGGGCAATAGCTCTTCGACTTCAAAAGTTCTATATCTTACTTCATGAGTGCGACTTGTGCTTTGACCTGCCCAAGCCCAATTACATAAATAAGTACTGTTTACCCGTTTTGATGTAGTTCCTGTGGTGGTGGGGTAAAATTCCTCATTGACTTGAAAACCATTAGTGGTCAACGAGTAAACTTTCTTTTATGTGCGAGTGTGCCATTGTTAGCTGCTAAAACCCTAATAGATTTATAAAAATTTAATAACTTGCGCCCCAAGCTATTGACTTTGATCAAGTGATTGTGAATTTGGGTAAGGAATATCTCCTTAAGTTCTTTTCTTGCCTCAGACTGGTAAGGACTTTACAATTTCTCACAGTAAAACTAGTAAGTCTAGCCAAAAATGAATATTGAAAATAAATCAAACTGTTTCAAATAGAACTGCCTATTACACAATTTAAACAAAAAAGAACTGCCAAGTCCAGAAGGATATCAAAACATTGAGCTTCGATTTTTGCTTAGATTGTTGTCTATGACTTAGGCTGGATTGGATGTATCTGTGCTGAAATTGCACATCAGCACCTTCAACTGATGGGGCTCAGTTGGAAATCGATACCAATGTTGAGATTGGCAGAGCTTTAGTCAAATTTAGCCACGTACAGGCTTTTCGAATAGGCATAACTGAGATCTCTTCAATCTGGACTGGACTGGAAGTGGCTGGATTGACGATTGCTGGCCTGGAACTGTACTTCAGTACCTATTATGCTTGACTGTGAATCACATGAGAGCTATTTTGGAATTCTAAGACGTCAAGGTATCTCTGGGAATTTGTTAAGGTTTTCATATTATGAAAAACTCGAACTTCACTTGATTCATCTGCTCTAAACCAAGGTTGTAATGAGAGAAGTCTCGGTTCTCTTATGAACTGCTTCTTTGAACGAGCAGTAGTTAGAAGTCTGAGTTCTACTGGTTTTGTCAGAGGTTGGATGGCTTTCACAAACCAAAGAGCTTGGTTGTTTCTGAGTCTAAAAGCTTTGGGATCGTATGATCTTGCTTGATTTTGTCAATGTGACTGAGAGTTTTTGTTTTGATTGGATTTTTTTGTTGTCCTCTGTCCTCTATCCTCTTCACATCCTTCTATATTTATAGAAAATCTGCATGAGTGATTATTACTTAATATCTGGAGGACACATTGTTGAGAGGTTTCTCTACTCCAGTGTAAAAAAGGGTAATAGTTAATTTGACAAGAAAGACTCCCATCATGAGTCAGTTTTCATGATGATCATTTCTGACTTTCTGACAACCAACTCTCTTATTTCTCGTTCGTCTCTTGTAAACCAAGCTTGTACTGACGAGACTCTCACTAGTATGGGAAGGAAACTTGACCCTCTTTTCTGGCATTTAATGGTTATGGGGAGTGGTTTTTTATTTCACATTTCTACCAACTCCCCTGCTTGTCCTCTGCTTTTTTCTTCTGTTGATGTCTTGTCATTGAAATCACGTTGTCATTGGAATCCAACACAATTCCGTTTGGGGTGATTATAACGATGTCTGCTCTAACTCCCTTGTAATTTGACACTCCGTCTAGGCTCAATTGCCACATATCCTTGGGTAGGTCAGGTTCGGCATGGGAGATCTCGTCTGCTCTCGAACTTTCCTTGTTTATGTTGACCTGCTTCCCTTCTTCGACTGATGATTGAGTGAATTATGCAATGAAATATACTAAAACTTGAGCTTTTATAGCAATCTTCAGCCAGTAAAATAGGTCATACTGACTCAATTCGATAGCTCATTTCCTGAATCGTTGAGAAGTGTCGAGACTATGGAGAATCGATCATAAAGGAAATTCTGTCATAACAATGATTCGTGAGCTTAGTAGTAGGGTTTTAACTTTCTTGTGGATTCTAGAAGGGCCAAAATGAGCTTCTCCATCTTCGAATAGCTAGTCTCTACATCAAGCACATCTTTTGAAGTGTAGAATACCAGATGTTGTGCCCCCAGTTCTTCTCGAATGAGGGCTGAGCTGACCTCTGAGTCAGACATAGCCAGGTGGGCGAACATGTCTTTGCTTGACAGTGGCTTTAATAGTAGAGAAGATGAAGTGAGGTATGCCTTCAAGTATTGGAAGGTTACTTCGCACTCTTCATATTGCTTCCTTTTTTTTTTCTTTTTTTTTTTTTGTTGTTGTCATTTGTGGTCCTCAAAGTTAGTATGTGTGCTCACAAATGATTCCTGTCGTCAGGTTTCGTCAAAAACTCTATTAGTTTGCTGACTTGACATATATATATATATATATATCACAAAATATTCCTAAGGTTCACCCACCTAGTGGTTGGTTAGGTCTGGGTTGGAAACCGGAACCAAACAACCAACTGCTTCGATTAACCGGACTTAGCGGGTTGGTTGGCTTCAGTTTGGGATTTTTGGCTTTCTGAGAGAGAGAGAGAGAGAGAGAGAGAAGAGATAAAATCAATGGAGAGAGGGAGAGATGGAGAGGAGAAGAAGGAAAAAAAGAGGAAGATGGAGAAGAAGAAGAAGAAGGGAAACAAAAGAGTGAGACGGGGAGAGGGAGTGAAGACAGATGGAGAGAGAGAGAGAGAGAGAGAAGATATAAAAGCAATGGAGAGAGGGAGAGATGGAGAGGAGAAGAAGGAAAAAAAGAGGGAGAGATGGAGAAGAAGAAGAAGGGCAAAAAAAAAAAAAAGAGGGAGACGGGGAGAGGGAGGGAAGACAGACGTAAGAAGAAGGAGAAAAAAAAATAGAGAGAGGGACTGATGGAGACAAGACAAACAAAGAGATGGAGAGAGAAGAAAAAAATAAAATAATAAAAGAGAGAAGACAAAATGCATACGTGCGTTGGTTTGGTTAAAACGTGATTTTGGATATTGCAAACCATACATCGAACCATATATTTTCGGTTTGGTTTGGGTTCAAACCGATGACAAAAAAAAATTTGAAAAAAAACCAAACCAACCCAAACCATCTGTTTGATTTGGGTGATTTGACCAGGTTATTGGTCCTAGCCCTACACACACCTATCAAAAACGGTCCCTGCGAAAAATTTTGATTTTTCCGTTTAAAATTCATAAAATTTTGATTTTCTTTTTAAAAATGAAAAATCCTTGGTGCAAAAATTTTGGTTTTTCATTTCTAAATTTAAAAAACTCACTTAGTTTGCTCATGTGACATATATGTGGAGCCCACATCTCCAATAATATAGTGGCATGTGTATTTAAAATATAATATATATATATATATATATATTTTTAACTAATTTAAAAATCATAAAATGTTGATTTTTTTCATTTTTAAATTTTATGAATTTTAGATTATTTTTTAAATACTCCATTAGTTTGTTGATGTGGCATATATGTGTGGAGCTCCCATCTCCAATAATATAGTGTCATGTGTCTTTAAAATACAATATATATATATATATTAATTAATTTAAAATTCACAAATTTTTAAAAAGAAAACCAAAGTTTTATGAATTTTAAATGAAAAAATCAAAAAATTTCGCAGTGATCATTTGTAATAGATATGTGAACCTCAGGGATGTTTTGTGATATATATGTCACATCAGTAAACTAACAGAGTTTTTGACGAAACCTAATGGCATAGACTATTTGTGAGCACACATATTAACCTTGAGGACCACAAATGACAGAAAAACAATAGGAATGCAATTTGATAGTTTCGTGAACCTGTTTTGTAATATTAAGCCATATATATAAGACCAACTAGTATTTAGTTTATTGATAGTTTTTTTCTTAGTTGGAAGAAGTTTGAAGTTTGATTAACATAAATATGAGGAAATATAAGAAAAGGTATTGAAAACTGATAAAATGGGAGTTGTTCTTCCACTTCTTAATAGTTTTTTTTTTTTTTTCCTACTAATGCAAGCATATTAAAGGAGGGGAGAAACAAACTTAACCATCTATGGCATGTTTACTCATCAAGAATGAGTATTGAAATGATTCCAATTCCTCTTTTTCTTGTGTTTACTCACATAAAAGAGTATTGGAATGATTCAAATTCCTGACTTTCCTAGGATTTAACACATAATATATGAAAAATTATGTGGATTCTACCTTAAAATCCATAATCGAATTAATATCCTCAAAATCAGAAATAAGATTAACTAAGAGAAGTAGTTGATATGATTCCAATGCATTGATTCCCTATCTAAATTCTCTGATTCATACATAAAAATATATCGACCACATATCCATAGCCCTCCATTAATTAAACCCATTCTCATATATAAGACCGGTCGACTCTTCAAGCAAGGTTCACGCACCCTGTGGCTGTGAGATGATAAATAAGAATTAAGTTTTGTTGGCACGTATTGCTTGTGGTGCCATCAGGGGATTGTAAGCCCAAGGGAACATGCAGCATCCAAGCTGCTTTCGTCGGGAGTCTCTTCCAATTATATAAAAATTTAAAAATTTTAAAAATATATTTGGTCACCTATCTTGTCCTGTCTCTCTTCTACATTGTGTTTAGCCATTGTTGTACGAGTTCCCTAGCTTACAGGTTTATTTATACTAATTTTTATTCCTTGCCTAACCGGTACTAGATTCAACTTTTAAGTCTTGCAACTACAAATTTGTTTCACCCATTTATTATATGTGAATTACGTGCCATTTTTAATATATAATTAGCAAGGAATCTTTGCTATATCAAGAACCTTTGTTTGTTCTTTCAATAGGACCTAAATTATGCTGCGGTTATTGTATATCAGGAACCTTTGTTTCGTCTTTTTTTCAAAAAAATTTTGGTATTTAAATTGGTCGCTGACTTCAACTTGTCCAAACAAGTCTTGTCTTCATGCTTGCTCAGTTCATGGTCCACTTCTTCCCAAACCTCCTTATTTCATTTCTCCTTTTTATGAACATGGTCTTTTTTTCCTTTTTATTTTGTCAATATATTGATATTAGTTTTATATGAAGTTAGTTCTTCAATTCTCGAGACATTTAATTATCACAAGACACGTATCCTGTATGCACTCTCTAATTCACCTAAACTTTGTTTGATTCTGACTTGTTAAAAGTATCCCACCTGAAATGACGAAATCTAATTATATATATAAACTATGCTGCGGTTATTGTAGGGTAGTGAATATAAAATCACAGATTAGGCATTTTAAGCATTGGATGTTTTCCTTTTCCAAGACATTTGGAATGTTACTTGCCAGCTTCTCAATTATTGTCTAGATTGGAAGGTTCAGATTTACAGTCTGCAAAATTACATACCAAACTTGATTTTTGTCTAGATTGTAAGGTTCATTCTTGGCGCCACTTGAGGACGTCCCCCTTCTCCCTTCTCCCTCTCACTTTTCTTCATTCCCGGCACAACTTGAGAACGGGGCATGTGTAAATTATAGCTTCTGAAGTATCATTATATATATGTCTCTCTTTTTTTTCTCTGTAACTTTGGTTTTCAATATATGTATGCGGCTCGAAAGTTGGGTGAGAAAAAGAAACATTCATTTTGTTTTTTTCTTTTCTTAATCTCGTAATTTATAGTATAAACAATTACCAATTGAATGAAGCTTCAAATATGTGAAATCGTTATATCTGTCTCTACCAAAAGTGTCTTGACGGTATCAAGTCAAGGAAATAGAGGATTTTTGTTGTTGTCAGGAAGTGAAGGCAATAGAGGATATTAATGCATTAATGCACACAAATGGGGTTGAAGGCTTGAAGCATGCTTTGAATGAAAGCAAGAGGCATGCTGGATATTATGCATTAATGCATACTGAAGGGGTGTGTCTTCGGGATTTTTTTTTTTTTTTTTTTTTTCCGGAATTGGGATTGAAGAAGAAAAATAGAAAGAAGTTGTTGGGTTTGTTTATCTTTTTTTAACTTTTTGCTTGATTTTTGAATTTTGATTGAATTAATAATTAAGGGGTATTTTAGGAATAATGGTCCTAAATAGTGCATGCCATAGCAAATTTTTTGTTGGTTTTCCACCCATTGTTGGCAACACAAGGGCAACTACTATTCACATGAAATATGAGGAGATGAATTTGTATAGAGTTTTGGTGTGGGAAGTGAAGAATATGGCTAGGTATTAAAAATTCTGAAATTTTTTCAATTTTTTATTTATTTAAATTGGCTGCTGACGTCAACATTAGGT
Source organism: Prunus dulcis (assembly GCF_902201215.1). Lineage (NCBI taxonomy): Eukaryota > Viridiplantae > Streptophyta > Magnoliopsida > Rosales > Rosaceae > Prunus > Prunus dulcis. The sequence goes on from NC_047651.1 coordinate 1,083,892, forward strand.
CAGCTTGCCCAAGCAGCATCCCAGGCAAGCCTTTACCAGGGTTGGTGGAGCCCGGCTCTTTGCCCTGGCAAGACTTAGGTGCTGGAAACCAGATTGGGGGCCTATGGGACCTCTTCCCCTGGCTAGGGCCTCCCGGTGAAACTACTCTTAGTTGAGCTCTTCAACCTCCACTCATGTGGATGTGGTTAGAGGTTCGAAACGCCCAGACACCTAATGAGTATTTGTATAAACTCCCCCCCACAATTGATTGTACTTTTTATAATAATTATTATAAAAAATAAAAAATAAATAAAAAAGCATGTTAGAGGCTTGTATTTATTAATGAGTCCACAAAACATCATAACTCATGAAGGTATCACCGATCCCAACTCATGCAACTATAAATACCCCTTCAAGTTGTAGTCTCTTTGTGTCACCTTCTAGGCGTTAATTCTCAGGCGCTCACATTTTAGCTTCTTCAACATTTGAGTACTTCATTTGGTATATGAGTTAAATTGAGCTTAGTTTGTGATAAAATCATCACACACCACTAGCAACACCGATATTGTCCTCAACTTAACTATCTATAAAGCCTAATAGGTTTCGGTTTTTATTACAAAAAGGCATCGGTGATACTAGTAGTGGAACCATTCATTATATGTTGTATTTTATTTAGTCAATTTTCCGATGCGGGACTTATATTCTTCAACATCATAAACATTTTGAATTTGCAGTATCAACTTAAACATGGCTGAGGAGCAAGATTTGCATGCACCAGTGAGCAAGTGGAAGATGCCTGTTGGCGTTTTCTTCAAAGATGCAAGGTGCAGTTTCAATTTTACAATGTTTAATTAGTGCTTTGCGCTCTCTCTCTCTCTCTCTCTCTCTCTGGAGCCTTTGCTGTATGAAATTAAGGTTGATATGGCCTTCCCTTCTCATTGATTATTAATATTAGTATATTGTTTCTTTGAAATGATTTACTGCAGGCGGGTTTTCAAGTGGGATATTCTTGGTAAGGAGATCCTAGATATTGCATTACCTGCTGCTCTGGCTACAGCTGCTGATCCTATCGCTTCTTTGATTGACACGGCATTCATAGGTCACATAGGTACGTACGCTTGCTTTTGCTTTCTTGATTTTTTGAAGCACTTAAATTTGGAGGCTTCAATTTTTAAGACAGTTTTGTTTATATTTATGTCTGCATGTTCACAATAAGATACAATTGTGCATGGTGTTTGGCAATATTGACTGGCTAGTTGATATCGAAATATACGGAGTGATATCTGTTTCAAGTGGAGTGACTTAAAAACATGAATTTGGTTTTGTCTAGGTCCGGTGGAACTTGCAGCAGCAGGAGTATCTATTGCCCTGTTCAATCAAGCTTCAAGAATTACTGTATTCCCATTGGTCAGTATTACAACTTCCTTTGTTGCTGAGGAAGATACTGTTGCAAAAATGAACATGAAATCAGAAAAAGGTGAGCAATTGCAAAAGGCAGACATGCTTGATGACTTGGAAAAAGGGGCTGCTAAACCAAATGGTACAGCTAAAGAAAATGGTAAGCGTCTGGGAAATGGAAAGATGGAAGAGGCTTCTGCTGAGGATGATGAGCATGTGGCGGCGGGAAAAGGTGCACCTGAGGCGAAAGGTGAGAGCTCAGACAACGGATTACTTGAAAGCAGTGAAGCAAACAAAGCCATAGAGGAAAATGTTAAGCTTGAGAAGGCAGAGAAGGGTGCTGCTAAAAACAGTGATCCACTAGAAAATGGTACTCTTTCCTCACTCATTCTCTAGCTCTCTGACAGAAATGCAAATTGAAACACAGATCTAAACATCTTGTATAATATTATCATTGTGACATTTAGTAATTGTGATTTCTTGATTTAGGTTCTAGAACAACAGTTGACAAGCTCCCTTCTGATCTTATGAGCACCAATAAGAAGGAAAAAATCAAGAAACAGAAGCGACATATTGCTTCAGCATCGACAGCACTCATCTTTGGGACAATACTTGGCCTTTTGCAAGCTATATTTATCATTTTTTCAACTAAAGTTCTTCTGGGTGTCATGGGTGTGAAATCAGTAAGTGATTTATATTTCTTATACTAATAATAAACAAATGAAGATGTATACAATTTGAAGATATGGAAACAAATCAATGAGAAAGAAAAATTGAAACAAACTTTCTCCCATATGATCTCTAGAATGTAGAAACGTTTTTTTATATACATTTTGTAGTTAATTAAACATTTAGGAGCTCCCTTAACCCAAAAGGCAGGCTTAATCAACTGAACTTATTAACATTTTTTTCACTTTAAAGATCATTAAGGAATGAGGGAAATAATTACAGCTCTTCTTATGGAGCAGGATTCCCCTATGCTAGCCCCAGCACAGAAGTACTTGAAAATTAGATCGATTGGTGCACCTGCAGTTCTTCTCACATTGGCCATGCAAGGGATCTTCCGAGGTTTTAAGGATACCAGAACTCCTTTATATGTCATTGGTAGGCCAAAAAACTTACTGTATATAAGTAAAAACCTGTCGTAATGACCAATTCTTCTTATTTCCTCGGGTTTATTTGTTTCATTTGTTCGTATCGCAGTTGTGGGATATGGAGTTAACATTGCCTTGGATCCACTGCTCATCTTTGTCTGTGGCTTGGGCATCAGAGGTGCAGCTTTGGCACATGTTCTTTCTCAGTGAGTAGTGTGACCCTTGTCATGGTATTATTTTTATTGTTTCATATTTACAGCTGCTATTGAAGTATAGCTGTTTGTAACTTTAATATGTTATTTGATTCATCTTTGCTAAGATTAAATTTTTTTTATTCGTTTTAGGTACTTGATGGCGCTGGTACTCTTCATAATCTTAACCAAAAAAATTGATCTCTTACCTCCAAGTATTAAAGATTTGCAGTTTGGTCGGTTTCTGAGGAATGGTAATGAGCTCAATTCTTATATCACTATTGTACTTGCATAAATGTTACCTCCATCCCTCAATAATCCAAAATTGGGAGTGGAGATTCAGTGACTATATTATGGGTGGTGATTTTCTAACAAAGGGAGTGTAAGTGGATAAAAGAGGAGTGGGAAAATCAGCTCTCTATATTATTCTTACATACATACATATATAATTCTTACTTGGTTGGCTTCTGTATAATTTTTCTTTATGCTTGGTTACAGGTACTCTGTTGTTGGCAAGAGTGGTTGCTGTGACCTTCTGTGTGACCTTGGCAGCATCGCTGGCTGCCCGGGAAGGTCCAACTCCTATGGCTGCATTTCAGACTTGCCTGCAGGTTTGGTTGACATCATCTCTTCTTGCTGATGGGTTAGCTGTTGCAGGGCAGGTATTTCTTTTTTCTTTTTCTCCATTTAAACATATATCATCTCGAGTGACTTTTACAGCTATTTTAGTTGCAAGTAAGTAAGCTTCTTACTCAAACAATCTTTGTGTCATTGTCCCCTGCTCTTTAGGCTATTCTAGCATGTGCATTTGCTGAGAAAGACTACAAGAAGGCCATAGCTACCGCAACCAGGGTATTACAGGTACTTCAGTTAGTATACATAGCAGCAGAGGCTATGTATCTATAAACCATTCATGACTTGAACTTTATAACTAACCTACTATTTCTTTTTAACAATTTCGTTACGTTCCACATTTGCGAAAACAATCAGCATTTTAATTTGTGAAAGAATATTTGTGCAGATGAGCTTTATCCTTGGTGTGGGGCTTACTTTTGTTGTCGGAATTGGTTTGTACTTCGGAGCTGGAATCTTTTCTAGCGATGTCAATGTTTTGCACCTTATAAGGATTGGCCTCCCGGTATGTAATTTCAGCTCATCTAAAAGCTTTCTCTTTCTCAATACATATATTTTTTTGAATAATGAAAGAATCTTTAAACTAAATTGTTTTCTATCCATCAGTTTGTTGCAGCCACACAACCGATCAATTCACTGTCTTTTGTCTTTGATGGTGTGAACTTTGGTGCATCTGACTTTGCGTATTGTGCATACTCCTTGGCAAGTCTCTTGTAAACCATTTACCACACTATGAATGATATTACAAGTTTTGCGATTGATGTTTCTGAATTCTCTTTTCACAAATTGTGTTACTAATTCTTCAAAATCAAATTCTCTGCTCCTTCTCAGGTTCTGGTGGCCATAGCAAGCATTGTATCCTTGTTCCTTCTCTCCAAATCCCATGGTTTCATTGGAATTTGGATTGCTTTAACCATCTATATGGCGCTGCGTACATTTGCTGGTGTATGGAGGTAATTATCATTTATGTACTTACGTTTCTTTTATCAACGAAGGAGAGATTCGAATTTGAAACCTCTTCAACACTCGGCACATAATTAGTATCATCACTAGACTATTACATTTGCAGGATGGGGACTGGAACAGGGCCTTGGCGCTTTCTCAAGGGTCGATCACCACCATAGGTTTCATCAGTAATACAGCAATATTACGGCAGTGCACTCCCATGATTAATTTTTTGCCTTGTCATCTTTTTGTTACTGTTATTCGTTGCAGTCATAAAAACTCAACTTTCTATCTGCAATTTTTCCTCTTTTTGTGTCATGGTTACCTGTAAGGATGTTGGGTGTTTGCATATGATTGTAATAGTCTATAACTTCGCAGTCATTGTATTTGGGGTATGAAATGAGACAACCCCCAGTTTGTACTCTATATGCTTTGCCAATAATAAAAAAGGAAGCAAATATATGGTTCCTATCTCTCTATATCATTTATGTAAGTTATTTTGCAAAGACAGCTCTGAGCCAGTAGAAAGATCCTCATGCAATAGCTCTAATGACATGTGTGATAACTCTTCCACATGGCATTGCATGTTATTCCCGTTGCAACTAAGTTTTTCTCCTGAACAAGAGTAGGAGATGCACTGCCATGGGCCCCAGCTGAATGAAGCCCCAATTTTTTTGTTTTCTTGTTTTTAAATTTGAGGCCCCATTTGTTATTACCACTTATATAGATAACTGCAGTATTGTTGATAGGTTTGACTCCAGCACCCATGGTTTAGTGGTTTTTAATTCCATTCTAACCCGAGTTCAAATTATAGCATATATGTAGTGTGCATGCGTTTAGCATATGTGTGTATGTGTTTAGTAATCATATATGTAGTGTCTACATTCTCTCTCTTGTTATCTCTCTCATTGCATGATAAGTTTTACCCGCTTAATTACTTTGACCAACTAATATTTTGGGAGAGAGACAAGCCGAATCATATCTACGAGGAAGGACCCTCTTCCTAGCTACAAATCATTTTGAAAGAAGGATAATTAATTAATTCTTTATTTATGACATTTGCTTACCTACTTAATGAAGGGACACACCAAAAAATATTTTAATTCTCTCGCCCTTGCTAATTCTTACCTACTTAATGAAGGGGCACACCAAAAAATAATTTAATAGATTAATTACAGTAAACCTCCTAAATTATGGGAGAAATTACAAATT
>NC_047651.1:1089353-1089733 GCF_902201215.1 Prunus dulcis
TATAAACCTCAAATAATGAATTGAGGCTCCCCACATATTTTGTTATATCTGGGCCGGAAGCCCATGGANCCAAATATATGAGAGATCCTNAAACTTGAAGTTGTGGGTATATAGTAGTTAATGNTCTTCACTACTATATTGTGATATTAGCGTGGCTTTTACTCAATCCATATTTCATGTCCATTTGAAAAGGGCGAATAAATTCTGAGTTTGTGTTTAGCCCGGGCCAGAAGTTACGGGCTCACATGCNTTGAAATATGAAATTTGGGAGAGTNGATGTGGTTATTTGAACCTATAAGGCACAAGGTTCCAAACNGTCATTTTGAAAAGACGTAAAAACCACAGNNNCAAGTTTAAGAATGTGCGCAATTATTATAACA
>NC_047651.1:1089763-1089854 GCF_902201215.1 Prunus dulcis
CACCTGCAATGAAGGTGCAGNCCCTGTAAAATCTATAAAATTACATTATGTTCTGGAAGCCTCTGAAGGAAGAGGACGGCGCCTCTTAAGC
>NC_047651.1:1089935-1100126 GCF_902201215.1 Prunus dulcis
GAGTACGAACTCACCAGTTTCAACAAGGNATTATTCTCTCCTTTGAGTTTCTCAACCTTCTTTTGAGACTCATGAAGCATTCTTTGAAGAGAATAATTTTCAGTTGTCAGCTTCTGAACCTCGTTTGCTCTAACACGCAAACGATCAGCCAAGTTAGAAACAGAAGCAGCACTCTGAATGCTAAAAGCCATTGAGTCATCAATAGCCTCTTCCTCAGACCTCCCTGTCAACAACATTTCATCCATTGGAATAATGAAATTCCTAGCTACTATGACAGCAATAGCATCATTCATCATCACAGAATCATTAACTGTGAGATGACGATTTTGGGATACAAAGGATGGACGCCAAACTTTGGCGCCACTGGTTGTTGTGGGAGCATCATTTAAATTGAAATTATTTGGGCAGGAAGAAGAGGAAGCCATTTTAAGAAGGTTTCAAAGAAAGTTTTACAGAAACTAAAGTTTCAGAAAATGAAGGAAGTTGAGTTGAAACGCAGTTACTCCAATCAAGTTTTGCAAAGGCAATATCTATAGACGAAAATGTGGCAACTTTTCAAGATTCCAATATCTTCTCGAATCCCCACATTATCTTTTTCTTTCGCAAGAGTCCAAAACTTCACGTGGCCTCTGACAATGCCTGTCGGCACTTTCGGCGTTTTCAAGTATTATTTTCAAAGCCGATCTTGCTTTACGGATTTCACTGAGCTACTTTTTCAAAAGTATCCCGAGAATCTCGCAATTTTTCCTATGGTTAATTTGAAATTCACCGGTTCTACCTATTCATTGTATTTGTGTATAAATGTGTTACTAACGAAATTTTCTTTGCAGAAGATATCCAGTTTTCTCCATACCTAGTGATGCGATATCTACTTGTTTTTCTTATCAGTAAGCACTTAATATGCCCGAGAAGCAAGACTATCTCTGATCATCCATTCAGGAAGCAAGATTATCCCTGATCATGTTTCTGCTACATCAGGGAACTGTGAAGGCGGCCTTATGCTCTAATCTCCTGAGGTCCTTCTAGACTAGGAGAATTGAGAGCTTGTTTTCTGCTCCCACCAGCTTCCTTCCCTGATTGCTTACCTTACCTTGCAATCAATATCACAATTTTTGTATCTTTTATTTCTTTTTATAACTCTCTGTTCATAAGGGATTTTATTTCTTTAGAATGAACATCCGAAGAAAGAATCCATGAAGTGATCCTAACTCTGAGGGTTATTTGTTTTTGACAGAGAAAAGAATTGTGATTTTTGCTTTTGCAGGATATAACTAGATCATCAAGCACTACATTTACTGGGCCGATACAAGCTTGAATGATACTTGAGAAAAGTTTCTCCCACCTAAGGATGTAAGCAATACTTGTGTTATTTTATGCTTATATACTTATTTGATATTTTATCTTGAAAGGTAACCAAATGGGGAGATAAGTCTGTTCCAAAGAATGGCTTGTATGTATCCATGAATTATTAATGCAAATTTTACAGATTGCAAGTTGGATACATTGATAATACACTGCACAGATTAAAGTCCCATAAGAACAAAATATGGGTATAGCAGTGATCAATATGATGCACGCCTGTTGCGTAGCAAATGATGTGGATTGAAGTCCCGAAAAGACAATCCCTTGACATGTCAATATTGATATTGTGCACGCCTAATGCGTTGCAAATTGTATGGGTTAAAGTCCCAGAAATTAATTGACATGTATGTATTAATCTGTGGCATGCCTGCAGCATGACAGATATATGGGTTCTAAATGTTCCAACTCCCTAAATGGAGATTATCCACGCCTTACTATAAAATAACGCTCCATTGGAGGTTATAATCCACATTCTCACATAATAAAAGCCCCCATGCAGTGGCTTGGGTACCCAAAAGCAAAGAAATGCTTATAATTGATGTATGCGCATGCACATGAGAATGGTGGGATCATGAATTGATGAATGACAAATTTTGATTTTTGAGTAGCTACTCAAATCATCAATGGGCTGTGTTGATTGGAACCACGTTCAATTATTAAATGTCGACAATATCATTGGCCAAAATGGAATGAGGTAATTCCATTATAGATGAGAATGAACGTGAAAGAACAAACCCACAGTACGAACCCCAAAAGATGTTAATATTAAAAGTTATACTTGGGTGTTCGGAATAAAAGGGAATATACCTACTTTGTATGACACAATATTTCTGGCAGAAACAAGGAATGTTGGGTTTTCTCCATATTTTCAAAATTCAATTGTGCCCCCCCTTATTGCACATGGAGACCAACATGTTATCTCTAAAAGTTATTAAAGGCATGAAGCATATTGCCAAAAGCGATTTCCTAAAGATGTATAAATAGCTCGGTTAAAGCTATATAATGTGTCATAAAGTTTAATCCCTTTAAACAAAATCCTTGAAAGGATTGAAATTGCATGAAGCAAGTCCCTGAATGACATGTGCCTGCAGCACAAAATCCGTACTCAATACTAATATGCATAAATTGCCTCGGTGAGTACATTAATATGTTTGCAAACACATTAAAGCTTCTCAAGAGTTCCAGAAATATTTGTCTCGACTGAAAGATCGAGCATTATGCCAACGAGATTATTGCTTATACTAAGAAAGAATTGAAGCATTTTTATGAGGATTATCCGTTGGACACTTTAAGGATTTTCCGGAAGTATATTGGACCGGACATCATATTTTTCAGATAAAGGCTCAACTCCATCACCATCATTTTGGGATGATGTGAGGTATATTTGATGCTATTTCCGCATAACACTATGTACGGGCATATTCTTTCAAGTGAACTTACAAATAGCCCAAGTTTTGCTGGAAACGCGGACTCTGAAAAATTTTATGATTCACATAGAGATAGCTCACTGGAAATATATTTACTTACTCAACTACGAGAATTATTAATGGCTACATCCTCCACTCACTCCAAAAGATTCTCACTCCAAAAGAGAGTCATAAAGACATCAGGGGGAGATATTAATCAGGGGGAGCATCCAGAAGTATGCTATACAGATTGTTATACTCTTCTTTCTTCCTTCCATCAGTTTTCTACCTCACTAGGTTTTCTCCAAGCAAGGTTTTAATGAGGCAACCAATCTAGGGACATGTGGTCTCCAAGGGGGAGTGTTGTAAAATGGGTGAAGCCCACATTGCAAACTAACATTCAAGTTCAACACATGCTCTAACATTCAAGTTGAACACAAAATCAAACCACACACCCACCAAATCAAACCACACACCCATCAAACCAAACCTCATACCTACCAAACCAAATCACACACCCACCAAACCAAGCCATTTGCTTTGCCTATAAATAGGCATTCTATTTGCTTGTAATGTGAGATGAAATGAGAGAAGATGAAGGGAAGGAAGAAAGAGGGTGAGTGTGTGAAGAGAAAGAGAGCAAAGAGAAATTCTCCTAGAGAGAAAATTATGTGAGCATACATATTGTAAACACTAGAGTTGTAACCATATTATGTTATGAATGAAAGGTTACAGTTGCTGCTCTCCGAGGACGTAGGCATAGCCGAACCTCGTTAAATGCTGTGTCTCATCTCCTTTACGTGCAGTTCAATATTCGCTCATATCCCCGTTCATTTTATAACAAAATTCATACCCAATGTATATTGATTGGTTTGACTAGTACACAAACTTCACGAGACCCTTCAAAATACATCCTCTGTGACTAATTCCGCCAGGAGAGACATTAAATCATGACGTGGCAGATGTATTCCCATTTTTATGTTGATGCAGCATAAAAAATTTAAAAAAACTAATAAAAATGAATTTCTTTAAAAAATAACTTATTTTTATTTTTATTTTAAAAAAAACATTTGTCTCTCTCTCTCTCTCTCTCTCTCTCTCTCTCTCTCTCTCTCTCTGTCTCTGCCCCACGAACCTAGCATCCAACCGCCTTCCCCCGCCACCCAGTCTCTACACCATCGTCTTCTTCTCAGGCGTTGGCAAGTCCGGCTTCGTCGCTCACAAGATCTCCCAAACCCTCATTTCCCTCGGCATCTGCTCCGACTTCCTCTCCCCCTTCGACGCCCTCTAAAAGCAACATCTTAGAGCTCTTTAGCTTGTCCGGCACCACCGAGGAGCTCTTCCGCTTCATCCCCTGTGCCAAGGCCAAGGGGGCCTTCCTCATCTCCGTCTCCTCCTTCGCTGGCATCCCCCTCGCCATCGTCTACGACATGAATGTGCATTTGCCCTTGGAGAGAGAGCTATGCCCCTTCTATTTGGGGCTGGTCACCTCCACCGCCATCCAAATGGTCTTTGTGATAACCATATTGTCCAGGTCAGCTGGCAGCTTGAGATTGTTAGAAGAGCACATGCACGCTTTTCGAAACCCCATTTTGCTGAGGAGTGTAGGCTGTAGTTAACTGTCCATGAACATCATTCTCTTCGCAAAAGGTGGTGAATTCATGTGAAGTGAATTCTCCTCCACGATCAGTACGTAATGCTTTAATAAACACACCAGCTTCTTTCTCAACCATAGCTTTTAACTTCTTAAAAACAATTATAGCCTCAGACTTTTTCAGATAAAAAGTACACCCAAGTCTTCTTCCTGAAATCATCAGTGAAAGTTATAAAGTACCTCTTACTGCTATTGGAGATAAGATTAATAGGACCACATATGTCTATATGGACCAGTTGAATGATACATGAGGACTTCCAAGTGCTCTTTTGAGGAAAAGTATCACGGTGTTGCTTCCCAATCATGTTCTTCACAAATTTTTGGGGGAGCTTGCAGCCTAGGTAATCTAGTATCCATATGCTTTTGTTCCGAAGTTTTCAAACCATTAAAACTTAAATGTCCATACCTATAATGCCACAGCCAGCTTGCATCCTCTTGAGTGGTAGATTTGAAGCACTTAGGATCATCACATGAGGCCTTTGTTTGCAACGGAAACATCCTGTTTGGACCCTTCTCAACTTCTATTATTAAACCTTTCTCATGATGATGGATCTGACACACATTCTTTTGAATAAGAATAGCAAGTCCCTTTTCTTGCAACTGACCAAGGCTAATTAGATTGCTCTTCAGTTCAAGTACATAAAAAAAAACTAGAGAGATGCAGAACTTTACCCCATTTACTTCATTGTTGATGTTTCCTCTCCCTTTGACACAGGCTAGAATTGTCTCCCAGCTTCACCTTCTCTATGAATGTTTCATCAAGTGTTGCAAAAAGCTTCTTGTCTCCACTCATGTGGTTACTGCATCCAGAATCAAGATACCATAGCTTGTTGGTGGTATCTTCTAGCATATTTACATAAGACATGAGTACCATCTCTTCTTTAGCTTCAGTAAAATTTGCCGTGTTGTCATGCCTCTTATTAGGGCACTCATATTGAAAATGCCCCAATTCATGGCAATTGTAACACTCAATAGCCGATCCTTGTCTTCCTCTTCCTCTTCCACGACCACTTCCTCTCGCAGGTGAGTTATTTTCTTGACTCACTTTCAGCACTTGTTCCTCCATTAAATGGCCAATAATTCTTTGCTCATGCACAAGCAGACTGCTTTGCAATTCATCAATTCAGAGATCATTTATCTCGTTAGATTCTTCAATGGAACAAACCACATAGTCAATTTTTTGTGTCATTGACCCCAAGATCTTTTCAATCACCACCACATCACTCATCTTTTCTCTATGGATTCTCATCTTGTTGGCTACTGTGAGCACCCTTGCAAAGTAGTCATTAACTGTTTCTCCCACCTTCATGTGAAGCATCTCAAACTCTTTACGAAGTGCCTGCAACTGTGCACACTTAACTTTATTTGTGCCTTGATACTTCTTTAAGAAGCATTGCCCGAGAGAGAGAGAGAGAGAGAGATATTCATATGGTTGTTGTGCTAATGCTGCTTGAAGACGAGGAACAGGACGCCACCAACCACCCAGCCAGTCATATCTGCAAGCATCTCATCTTCAAGGTCCGATCTTGCTTGTGAGGGAGGCGGTTGGTGGCTGGGTTCGTGGAGGCTCAAAGAGAGAGAGAGAGAGATTTTTTTTCATTTAAAAATAATAATAAGTAATTTTTTGGACAAACTACATAAAACCTTTTAATCTATAGGGTCATTTACGAGTTCATACTTGATTTTGGGAACATTTACCAGTATATACTCAACGTTACAGAAACCCTATAATTTACCCCCTTCGTTAGTTAAACCGTTAGTTAATCTGTTAAATGCTGATGTGGCATTTATGGGACTCATTTTTTAATTAATGCAGCCTCTACATAATTAATAAAATAAATGAAAAACAATAAAGTAAAATAAAAAACCAATAAAAAAATCTAAAAACCCAAAACAAAAACAAAAAACCATCTTCTCCGATATCCCCCTCCCTTCCAGCCTAACCTCCAACCCACCCTCCCCACAGCTCCGATCAAACAAAACCAAACCAGCCCTCCCTTTGTCGTCTTGGAACTCCAGCCACCCTCTCTCTCTTTCTTCCCTTTCCTTAGCCACCCTCCCGGCGCACCACAACCTAGATCCCCGGTACACACGATCTGGGTTTGTTTATGTTGGGTATATTTGAATCGGGTTGGCTTGATTTTCAGTGCTCCTATGGGCTTCAAACTATTAATCTCTGTGTCTGTGTCTGTGTGTATGTGTCTGTGAGAGAGAGAGAGAGAGAGAGAGAGAGAGAGAGAGAGAGATGTGGTTGGGGGAAGGGAGGCTGGATTTCAAACAATCCAGATTTGAAGTTGGTTGTCGAGGTTGGGGTGGGATGGGTTTGTTTATTTTTAATTTTTGAATATGATAACCGGCCAAATAAAATAACATTGCAAATGATCAAACAATAATAGAAACCAAAATCAACATTAAAATCCTGGATCATAAAATCAAATTTGGGAAATTGTCTACAATGATGAAATTACCGATGTTCAAGCTGCAGCCTTGAGTGGGAATAGAAATGAAAATGGGAAGCTTCAAGACTTTGTTCTTTGCAATGTCACCCCTCTGTCACTTGGCATAGTGAATGGCAAAGAAGGTTCCATGGGAGTTTTTATTCTCAGAAACTCTGGAACTCCCATCACAGTGAATCGAACCTCCACCACCACCTTTGATAACCAATGTAGTGGCAGAGTGGTCATTTATGAAGGTGCGAGTGCAACGGGCGAACTCATCTTGGATAACTTTCCTCCATGCCCCCAGGGTGTTGCTAGAACCATATTTCCTTTTATATTGATGACAATGGTATCTTCAGTGTCTCTGCTGAAAAAAATTCCACCGGTCAGAGGAAAATGATTAGAATTAACAGTGATGGAAGAAAGGGGGGATATCGGAGGAGAAGGGTTTGGTGGGCATGGGGAGATATTGAAAAAGGCGACGAGGGTTTGGTGGTCTTCTTCGTTTTGCTAGATTGTGGGGAGGGGAGGCGGGGGGTTGGAGGTTGGGCTGGAAGGCGGGGTACATCTGAGAAGATGAGTTTTTTTTTGTTTTTTTTTTTTTAGTTTTTATAATATATTTAAAAAAAATTTATTGTTATTTATTTATTTAATTAATTTTTATTTCTTATGTGGAGTCTACGTCAATTAAAAAATAGATCTCACAAATGCCACATCAGCATTTAACATATTAACTAACGGTTTTACTAACGGATGGGATAAATTGTAAAGTTTCCGTAGCGTTGAATATGTACTGCCAAATATCCCCAAAATCGAATATAAACTCGTATATGACCTTATAATTTATGGGGTTTTATATAGTTTATCTTAAATTTTTTTTTAAGGAAATCCATTTTCTTGTTAATTTTTTATCCCACATCAGCATTAAAAAATGGGATTACAATTGCCACGTCATGGTTTAACACCTCTCCTAACGGAATTAGTAACGAATGGTGTATTTTGAAAAGTCTCGTGAAGCTTGTGTACTAGTCAAACGGTTCGGCCCTGTCAATTGTACACCTCTAGTGCAAATTCCCATTTTATTCAATGTTTTTGGTACTCTTACGATCGGGCTGGGTGTTAAACAGCCCATCTTCTTGTTGTTTGGGTTGATTTAAGCTCAAATCAAAGCCTCAATCACATGGGGTTTCATATTTGGTTTTTCCTCTCTCTTATTTTCCCCTTAATCCTCAGTGCACTCGTATTTGATTCTTTCCTCGCTTCATGAGTCAAAATCAAAAGCGTCTTCGACTTCAAAAGTTCTATCAAATAAAACCCTTTCATGCAGTTGTGCGTATGCCACAGGCTGTGTGGATGGTGGACCAGATTGGCTCACCCGGATACTTAGCAAGGTTTAGCTGTTTCTTGAATTGTGTTCAAGCAAAGTACGTCAAGCAACCTCACTCAATTCATTTTTATTTACTTTTATTATGACACCTTGTACTTGATTTATGTAATTCTTTACGTTTCAACTATTAATTTAGCAAACTGTCACGAATCTTTATGTCACGGACTTTATATTATATTTATAGACCCTAGCATCTTGATCCCTTTCACGATCTGCAAAACGATTTCTATCCTTTAGACACCTTTTATAGACATAATGTCCTTTCAAACTTTTGATCCACTGAATATTTGTATGGATGGTCATTAAAGAGATTCCTAAGAGATAAATGACCCATAATTTATGCCCAATTGTGCGCGGCATGAGGGAATAAAAATGCATTTAAAGTGTGTTAATAGGGTTTAGCCCAATGAAAAAATGTTTCATTTGCAGATGAGTGATCTCAAATTCAAATTCGTATGACACCTTAGTAGAGTGTGTGAAAAACCATTCCCGCCCTTCTAATTTAAACTCTCACTTATACTAAAAAAATATCCATCTCAAGTTTTTTACTATTTGTCCACTCTTCAGCTTCTTCTTTTATTGGGATATAGGCATTATTTTTTCTGTCAGAATTTTATTATAATCAATTATATAAAGCCGCGACAAGTTTCCCTGTTAAGAAAATGATAGAAATTATATATTATTAACAATTATCAGATACAAACTCCACAGCTTGGCACACACCCCAGATACCAGCTAGGTCAATTACCAGATACAACATACAGTATTTCCAAATCCAAAACAACCCCCCTACAAATCGCCGCCCTCTCATTCCCATCCCATCCATCTCTCAATTCATTTTTCTACGCCGTCCCCATATCTGATAAAGAAGAAAATGAAAAAATTTGGACCCTTCTACTTCTGCTACATGGTTATGCTTCAGCCAACAACAACATGGACAGCGATGAAATATATGACGCTGCTGGAGTTGTCATTGGCGTCCTCGCCATAATCTTCCTCATAGTCTTGATCTCCTGCTGCAACCGAAGGCAATCTCCCGTTGACCCGTCTGACCACACCGAAAGCTCTGCAACAATCGAACAAGGCCTTGATGAAGCCACCATCTGCAGCTACCCGAAGCTACTTTACTCTGAGGCCAAGCTGCGAATGTTTGGCTCTGTTTCAGCTCCTTCCTGTTGTTGCATATGCTTGGCAGACTTTGAAGACAAAGACGTCTTGCGATCTGTGCCTAATTGTGGCCATTTCTTTCACCAAATTTGTGTAGACAAATGGCTGCAGCTTCATCCCACTTGCCCAATTTGCAGAAACTCGCCTCTGGATCCATCTGCAGTTTTGGTGAATTCTGTTGAGGTAGTTGAGGTATAAATGATAGTCGATTGTTGATTGTTGATTAGATGATTTGGAGTTTTGGGTTGTAATTTGTAAGCATATTTGTGAATCAAGGCAGACAAACAATTGACTTGTCCATTAGTGGTGATCAAATCACGTCTCTTGTTCTTGTTGATTCGACCCCAGTGTAAGATTTGACGGATATTTCTTGAACTAGTGTGTCATTATTTTTCTTTTGGGATTAGTATTTAAATTGAAAATTTTTATTTGAGGATTTGCATCTTATCACTTCAAATATATATATATATATATATATATTATTATACCAGGCTTACAAGCAATATTTTTGAAAATTTATGTGCCTAGCCTGCGTATGTCCCTTCAAATATAGCAAAGGTCATTTGTTTATTTGGTGGTTTATGACTAGTAAAGAAGAAGAGGAAAAACACTTTCCTAATAAAAAGTAAAGTTAGGTGGAAAAGACATTGTCCTTGTAATCTCTATTTTATTTGTAGCAATTATTTATCTTAATTGCTACAGTGCCCCTTAAAAATATTGGTCAAATTTTATATTGCTTTTAAAAATTAAAGTTACACCTACTTTGCTCACTTGACC
>NC_047651.1:1100136-1103967 GCF_902201215.1 Prunus dulcis
TGAGCTTTTTTTTAAATTATAGTTTTTTTAGCACTTGAGCTATTGTTTTTGTTGCCATCAACAATATCTTTATGGTTTCATAATAATGTTTCTCTAATTCACTATCGTCCATTTGCTTTTCTTCTTTTTCTTCCTCGTTTTCTTCATTTTATAGTACTGCTTCTACTTCTTCCATCTCCATTAATGACAAAAAAATCTGAATTGCACATATAACATTGTAAACAACTAATATAAAGAAGAAAAAGGCATAACGAAAAAGAAGGGATGTTTGTAGATCGATCAAGAAGGTTATAGGATATATATGATATGATGTACAAAAATAAATAAAAAATTAAACTAAAAAGAAGGAAAAGTAGAAAAAATAATTGGGATGCTATTGTTAGAGCTTTTTATTTGTTACAGTTACATCAACAGCAACTATTGGGAAAAAGAGAAACAAATGTTCAAAGACTATCGATATTGAAGATATATGATATATGATGTACAACAACAGCAACTATTGGGAAGATTATCGATGAGAGATCATAGATATATGAAAACGTAGTAGAAAATAGATTTTCTACTTCCACTTAACAAACACGCGCGTTCAAAGACTGGAAAGTGTAGAGCACTTTCAAAGTTTCTAGGGTTGACATGTATTTATACTTACTACTTTAAATTCTAACAAAATTGGGCAACTCATTAATTCCTTCAAAATAAATGACTTTTTCAATACATCTAAACTTAGTTTGACTTCTAAAACGTCATAATTGAATACACCTAGATTTCTATGTATTTTTTTTAAGTCAATTGAGATCTAAATTGAATACACCCAAATTGTTACAAACTCTTTTAAACTCTTAATTGAATACACTCCAAATTTTGACACTAACCCAGAGAGAGAGAGAGAGAGAGAGAGAGAGAGAGAGAGAGAGAGAGAGGGGTAAGAACAGGTGGGGATGACAGAGATAGAGTTGGACTTAGCGTGGTTGAAGGATGAGACAAAGGTGTGCATGCGCCAAGCCCAAGCCTCTCTTGCTTGAATTAATAAGAGTGCTGTTATTTCCACCTCTCACTACTACAAAAAGTGAAAAAGACGACCAGAAAACAACGACGGTCTAATTGAAAACCGTCGTGGTTTTTAAAAAGACGACGGTTCTAAAAACACTGTCGTGTTATACCACCTTAGACAACCAAAAATGAAGATTCAAATATCTGTTCAAAAATAACGACGTACCTAATTAAACAACCGACGTCTATTTGAAACAAATTTCCGCAGTGTAAAATCAAAGCCAACAAAGAACGGCAGAAGTTATGAATCGACCGACGTAGAAAGTAAAGACGACGTTTTCAATAAAAGCCGCCGTTTTTACTCATAAAATAACACGACGAGGTTTTCGTATAAGACGCCGTATAATTACAAACAAATCCACGGCTTTAAAATACAAAATATCGCCGTATTAAATTAATTTACAACGACGGAGAATATAAATATATCGACGTCATTATCGTATAGTTCTACGACGTTATCATTAAATCGTAAAATAAAATTTAACGTCGTATTTATTCATTTTATACGTCGTACATTTAATTTAAACCGTCGTCTTAATAAGAATTTTTGTTAACAATTTTTTTTTTTGATTTTCTTATCCTACGTCGGTAGATCTACTTAATGACAAGAATTGAAATAACCACGACGGTTTATATAGAAAACCGCCGACATAACCAGAATCTCCTGAGATCCCAAGGGTTACGAAATCTTACCAGATGGAACTCTGTTCCACATCATAATCTTAACAGATGACACAAATTTGCAATCAGAGAGACAATTTTTTGGAAGTTGATGATGTGTGTGCTTTTGTGTATCTACAAATATTATACCTAACGTCGTTGCAAATTTGCAATCAGAGAGACAATTTTCAACGACGGTTATATTATACCTAACGACGTTTAAAAAAACAAATCAACGTCGCTCAACAAATATATTACGTCGTCTTAGTCTTACTTAAGACGACGAAAAACGACGACAGTAATACAAAAACAGTCGTTGTTTTTATACTCTTATTTTTTTTTAAATCTGTCATCCAAAAAAGAAAATTTACATATTCCAGAACATTAATTTCCTTCATTTTAAATTTCTTTGATTTTCAGATTTCTTCATTCCAGCAAATCTAATCTTCAGATTTCCCTGAGAAGCGAACTTTCCTTTGACAGCGAGTGGAGGCCAGGCTTGCATCTCTTTTGATGGAAAGCAAGGAGTATTCGGAAGCACTAAGTGTCCTATATCAGGCTTGATCAAGGAAGTGAGAAGGCTAGTTGCAAGCTTCTTCTTGTGGACATAGATTTGATGCGAGTAAGCTCAATTTCTCTTTGAGAAAGACATCCAAATTATTGTCTTTGAGATGAGAGAGACAGTGTCTCTGAGAGAGTAAGAACCTGGAACCCTAAATGTAAACCCAAAATGAATGAAAGCGACAAATTTATAGAATAAATTTTTAAAACCAACGGCGGTCCTTACAAAAAACCGCCGTTTAAATTGTACAATCAACGTCGGTAAAAACGACGTATATTAATAAAAATTGTACAGAAATCCACGTCGGTAAATTAATAAAAACGACGTGTTAAATAATATACCATGACGCGAGTTATTACTTATGTACTTTAATTTTTGAGGTTACTACGACGGTACCTACAACACTACTGTCGTATTTATTTACCACGTCCGAAGTTAAATTTACCGTCGTAGTTTTTAATTTATACGTCGTAGTTATATGTAACCGCCGTATTATTTTTTTGAAATGGTTTTATATATAAGCAACTTTTCGTCTACCTGACTTACACATGCACTGTTTCCAAACCCGATTAAAAATTTCAATCTCCCAGAGAAAACTTTTCGCCTTTTTTCCTTGTCAGAGCACTGTCAGAGTATTTCATCGTCTTCCTCTCGTCTTCTTCGTCGTCTCTGAACTTAAAGATCGATCGTCTTCCTCTTGCTTTCATTGCACGCAATAGGTAAGCTTTCATTTTCACTATTTTGGTTACTGTTTTGCATGCTCATACGTTTTTTGTTTGAAAAATCTTTTTACCTTTTTTTCTGGCCAAAATCATTTTACTTCTTTCCAAGTTTGATAAAATATACAGACAAAGAGGGAAAGTTTTCAACTTTGAAGACAACTACCTCAACTAAATAAGACGACGGCAGCTTCATATTTACGTGGTTAAATATGTAGACCACGACGGTTCGTCGTGGTTCTAGCGTCGTCTGAAAATTGACAAAGTTGTTTTTAAAATTATAGTCTTTTTTTTATTTGCTTGTTTAATTGCAGGTTTGATTTCTCTGAACAATGGTTTTTGTTTTTCCCTAATTTGATAAAATATAAAGAAAAAGAAATTAGGGTTGGTATCTAATATAGACGACGGTATATCTATTGTTTTACGTCGTGTGAATGTTAATACCACGACGTGGTATTTTACGTCGTGTGAATGTTAATACCACGACGGTGTATTACTATTGACGTCGTGTGAACATAAATACCACGAAGTTATATAAATAATGGTTTTAAACATTTATTACGTCTGAGATTATTTCATTGCGTCGTTTAAAATCATATCATACGTCATATTTTATTAATAACCGTCGTTTGTGTTCTTAATCTTTTCCTGAAATATTTTCACTTGCAGTTTTGTCTGTTAAAATGGTTTCTCAACACCAAACTAAGGATTCTGGCTCCAAGAAAAATGGAGATAAGGAGCTTGGAATGGTAGCTCCTCAAGACAAGTCTTCGAAGGAGATGAAGTCTTCGAAGAAGATGAAGTTTGCTTCATCATCTGCTGAGACAGAACCAACCAGCC
>NC_047651.1:1105545-1109125 GCF_902201215.1 Prunus dulcis
GCTCTGGAGGTGATGTGAGATCCCTACATTTTGAGGATGATACTGCCAAAAATGGGAAACATCAGCAAGATGAAGAGAAGGAAGAAGAAAAAAAAGATGAAGAGAAGGAAGAAGAAAAGGAGAAAGAAGATGAAGAAAAGCATGACGACAAGGTATGTTCACATAACTTTGCCTTTTTTATTTGTTTTTCAAAATTTCAGACGTCGATATTTTTCTTTAAACCGTCGCTTGTTTACAACTTAGACGGCGGAATTTTTTTTAAGACGTAATAAAATATTCACCACGACGGATTTTTCACCGTCGTTTAAATTCTTTTCAGACGACGTTTTATTCCTTAAACCGTCGTTTTTATTGAATTACCACGCCATTTTTTTTATTTCTTTAAACAGGTTATTGAAGTTGGTGATTATTCAAATATGGAGGCACCATCTTCTTTAAAAACCCTTTGTCGTTATGTGGAAACGACACTCATGCCTGAGGATAAGACCCTGCAATTTACAATTGATAAGGAGGTGTTTGGTCGTGAACGCGATACCTTCCTCCCGCCTGAAGATATTACACAATTTGCAGGCATGGAAGAAATTGGAGCTACTGTGGTTGCTGTATATATGAGGTTTGTAATTCTAAAATAATACGTCGTTGGTTTATATATTGCGTCGTCTTAACTAACTAACCACGTCGTTAGTATGTACCGTCATGATAAATATATTATAACGTCCTTGTCTATTTCAGTACGTCGTGTGGAATTTTATAATACGTCGTTTTGTTATACATAACCGTCGTGTGTTTTTTTTGTGCTGACTTGTTTATATTATTTTATGTATTTAGGTACTTACATGATGTTTTGAAACAAGCAAATATGTGCAGCATGGTTGGCTTTATCGACCCTGCTACAGTTAGTGCCAACTCTGGCACAATAGCTGAGAGATCACGACTGGTAGCAGCTCGACTTCAGAAGACCGACGGTGAACAGATTTTCATGATGCCTTACAATCCAGGGTTAGTCTCCTTAACAGGATTTTGTTTTTATGATTTTCAATAAATGACAGCGTATCAACTAACCACGCCGGTGTTTTATTTTATTGAGTCGTTTGAAACTACTAACCACGTCGGTAGTTATTTATCGTCGTGATAAATATATAATGTCGCCGATTGCTACTTTATTTCGTCGTGTGAAATATTATAATACGTCGTTTTTGTAAATAACCGTCGTTTTTATATTAATTTTGTGCAGCCGTCATTGGGTCTTGCCGATTGTAAGGGCAAAGAGGGAAACCGTCTATTTTCTGGATCCTCTGCCAGGTCATCGTGTGGTCGATGAAGAGGCGAAAAACATCGTGAACAGTGCCATAAAAATATATAATTCCCACATAGGCCGAGCATGACGTAAAGCTGTAATTTGGAAAACTCTCTCAGGCACACCAAAGCAACCCAGCAGTGTCGAATGCGGGTATTATGTGATGCGCTTCATGAGGGACATCATCATGGATCCTTCCTTGGCGTTTGAGAATAAGGTAAGAAGAAATTACCTTCATACATTTCACGTCGTTTTTTGTATTATCAACGACGGTCATGTAAAATTACCGTCGTTGAATAGATATACTACGTCGGTTATGAAAAATATCGTCGTCTGTGATTGAATTTCTTTTATTTATAAACCCTAATAGTCATTGTTTATGCAGTATGCCAAGGGAAACCAGGAAGCTTCATACCCCCAAGAAGCAATTGATGAAGTCCGGAATGAATGGGCAGAGTTTGTTTGCCAAATTATTGAACAGGGGAATTATTGAACACTTGATATTTATGTATAATGTACAAATTTTGTCTATAATATATAATGTAAAAATTTGTTGAGGTTTTCTTAAATTAAAAAAAAAAACATACAAATTGCGTAACCGACGTGTAATACCTTTCCAACGACCTAATAAAATCAAAAACCGTCGTATTTTGTTGTTTCGCTTTAAACAAATACGACGTAAAAGGATATTTAGACGACGTTCTTTGAACAATTGAGTCGTTTATGGTTTATAACATCTTCAATTTCTTAAGGGTTCAGGGTAGTACTTTGTAACGACAACGGTTAAGTCGTGGAATATATATTTTACGTCGGATAGTTAAATAGCCGCCATGGTTTCTCATTTAAACGACGTCATTTTAACAACTTAGTCGTCTATTACAATTTACAACGCCTACAATTTATTAACACCGACGTGGTTTGTTGTTGTGATAAGAATATTTTATTATTTTTATATCAAAATATTCAAAATAAATTTAAAATAAATCAGAAAAATGAAAAGTCAACTCCTATGAAGTCATTGATATATTTTCTTCCCCCTAAACCTTGAAAAAATTCATTTTGAATAACAAAATTTAAAATGACCATCCAAAACAAAATTGTTTTGATGAGTCATAAAATCACTTCTAGTTTTATGGTTTAGGGTTTAGAGTCTAGGGTTTAGAGATTAGGGTTGTTATTTATTGGGGTTTATTTTTAAAGTATAATTTTTGGGTAGTATAGGGTATATATTAGGTTGTAAAACCATAAACCCTTTTATAAACTTAAAATTTTAAATTATATAATTTAGTTTTAAGGGTTTAGGGTATTAATTTTTAACGACGGTGGTTGAGTCGCGGAATACATATGTTACGTCGTGCAGTAAAATATCCGACATGGTTTCTACTTTAAACGACGTCATTTTAATATGTAAGTCGTCTATTATAATTTACAACGCCTTCAATTTCTTAACCCCGACGGGGTTTGTTATTGTGATAAGAATATTTTATTATTTTTATATCAAAATATTCAAAATAAATTTTAAAATAAATCAGAAAAATGCAAAGTCAACTCCTATGAAATCATTGATATATTTTATTCCCCCTAAACCTTGAAAAAATTCATTTTGAATAACAAAAGTTTAAAATGACCTTCCAAAATAAAATTCTTTTGATGAGTCATAAAATCACTTCGAATTTTATGGTTTAGGGTTTAGAGTCTAGGGTTTAGTGATTAGGGTTTTTATTTATTGGGGTTTATTTTTAAAATATAATTTTTGGGTAGTCTAGGGTATATATTAGGCTGTAAAACCATAAACCCTTTTATAAACTTAATTTTTTAAATTGTATAATTTAGTTTTAAGGGTTTAGGGTATTAATTTTTGACGACGGTAGTTGAGTCGTGGAATACATATGTTACGTCGTGCAGTAAAATATACGACATGGTTTCCGCTTTAAACGACGTCATTTTAATATGTAAGTCGGTTTATATAATTTATAACGTCTTTAATTTCTTAACCCCGACGTGGTTTTTCAGTCGTCGTTATATAAAAATATTCAAAATAAATTTAAAATTAATCCGAAAAATGAAGTTTCAAAATAAACGGCCTTACGTTCTTAATCCGAAAAATGAAGTTTCCGTCGTGGAATATTAAAACGCGCGCGCTCTAAAAATTTTCGCGCGACCTAAATTTTTTAGATTTGGCTCTTATTCTTATACTTCGAACCCTGAAACCTAAAATTTTCAGATTTCGCGCAACATAACATTTCGCTTTCTCACTTCTGCTCTAATTAAAAGTTGCACTCT
>NC_047651.1:1109225-1129144 GCF_902201215.1 Prunus dulcis
TCACTAACACATCAATGGCTCCAAGTCCTTTGGAATGAGCCCTGGGAGAAAGAAGTAAAGCTCTCAATGACTCAAGCTCATAGCCATAAACCTTGCAGAAATTTTCTTCTTTTCCAGTATGCCCATTATCAACTTCAAATCCACCACCCTGGCCACGTATGCCCAGAAGGTAGCCAACATCAAAATCAAGAATGCAATTACCCAACGGAAGAGTAAAAACAGTGTGGACACAATCATAATCCTGGACCCTAACCATTTGAATAGTGCCAAACCAATGAAATTTCGTGAACTACTAGAATCAAGGAAAATGACAACTGAACAATTCTTGATAAAGCCCTGTATAACCTTGAGCAATTTTAGATTTGGCGTAGAGGCTTCTTGAACAGGAACAAAACGAAGCAAGTACAAGTCCTGGCGAAGCTCTCTGTCATCAACCCTCCAATGAAGCAACTCGTGAGAAACTCACCACCACCATCGTCTCGAATGCCCATATGGTAGCCAAGATCAAAATCAAGAAGTGCAGCACCGCCATTGCATACCCAACATGAGTGTGACATTTCAGCAAACAAATGGAGAGCATGTGGTGATCTGCCAGATGTATCAACCCCAAAACCCAATTGCTTCCAAGCTTCTTGATAAAGATTCTTCAAAGACAAAAACCGAGTAATCTTCTGAATTGAACCGATGGAAAAAGAAGATAACTAAGCAGGCAAACCTTGCGTGGATGGGGATTCCGGAATCGGCGATGTCCGATGACTGTTGCATCTCGACGTCGGCAGAGGTGAGACTCCCAGATTCTGATTTGGGGACACAGATGAGGATTGGATTTCCAAGAGAGAGATCGATCGCAGAGATAAGCAGCTCCAATGCACGTTAGGGCTTCCGCGCTTTCGTTGAAGCTTTTTACTTGTTTTCTCAATCACGTGTATGTCATGTGATATTTAATAACAAAAGGCAGAACAAGTCTTCCAGTCATTCAATCTTAGCCCTTCATTTTTAAAATGCAATACTGACCTTTGGATTACTGGCTGCACTGGTACAGCTGATGTACCACAGAATTTTCGTTCCTTATCTACCAGTCTTTGTTTCGGAGTCTTTTCCGTCAACTCAAAATTCTCAAACCCATAATTAGTTTCATCCATCTTCCACTCATCC
This sequence comes from Prunus dulcis, assembly GCF_902201215.1. Lineage (NCBI taxonomy): Eukaryota > Viridiplantae > Streptophyta > Magnoliopsida > Rosales > Rosaceae > Prunus > Prunus dulcis. Next base: position 1,110,381 of record NC_047651.1, read on the forward strand.
ATCTTCATATATATTATTATGTCTTGGTTCTGGCTCTCTTGATCTCTTTTGTTCTAAAAGTGTGTAACTGTGTATTGCCTTTAAATTTTCCTTCTTGTTCATTGCGACACCTTCGGTATTTGGTAATTCGTGAAGAAATCTGCTGCTGATACTTAAACTGCAGGTACTTTTGATTTATTCTGTTCGGTGCCTTTTATATTTTGTTTCTTCTAGTTTCTTGTATTTTATTTGTTTTGCGCAATGTAATTAGTATTATTTTTTTTATCAAAGAAAGAGCGAATGTATTTATCTGCTCAGACTTCCTGTTTTCTTCATCTATTTCGCAAGATACAACAATAGAAACTTTGAAGAATTTTTTATTCTTTTTTTCAAAACTGATTTATGAGTTTTATAAATAAAAAAAGGTTCGCTGTCTTCCCAAGTCTGCTTAGTTACATATATTGTTATGTATTTTTTTTTCTGTTTATACAAGCGATATTCAAGAACTGCTCTTAGAATAGAGTAGACACACGATTGATTCAAAACTCAATTATCAGCTTCCACTTTTCTATGTAACGTGCCGGTGGCATCAGTTATAAAAGCAAACCATAACTATATATAAAAGCAAACCAGAATCATAAATATATATAAAATTATTTGAATGATCTCTCAATAAAATGGGACTGATATATATACTATTTCCTTCTTCTTTTTTCACATTATTGTCTCATTTAGTACTGTTTCTTATAAGAATTATTCTTACTCATTTTGTTCATCTATAAGAAATTTTGTTATAAGCCTAATTTTTTTGGTCGAGCAGCTTGTAGTCATTTCAAAGGCAAGCTCTAACGAACCCTTAATCGGTAATTTCAAGCTAATAAAAATTTTCGATTGTCGTGAAAATCTTGCCCTTAATCTTCAAATTGATCAAAATGATATAATAAAACAACGTTAATGATACAACAAATTTGGATTGGAGAAGTGGAACTGAGCTGGAGTCTTCCTATAGTTTTGTTCCTCTCTACTTTTGGTGGGGTCGTTTATTTTTTTGTTTTGTTTTGTTTGTTCTGTTCTATTTCGAACAAAGTGGCTTTTCTGCTTGATACAATACAAGCAGAAAATAAAAATGAAAAATATCAACTAAAAAGTCACTTTGATCGAAATAGAACAGAACAGACAAAAAATAAACGACCCCATCAAAAATAGAGTGGAACAAAACTATAGGAAGACTCAAGCTTTGTTGTTCTACTTCTTCAGTTCAAATTTGTTGCTCACAAGCAGAATCAGATTTGAACTTCCGTGTAAGTGCTTCTTGCAAGCATAATTATACTGTTTCTATATTTTATATTTATGTTTTTATAAGCCATAAGACTTACACATCCTAATTAAAACTAATTTTTCACTTAATTTCTGCAGTTGTGCATCTTAATTTGTTCAGTCTGGATTTGAGGATCTCAAGCAAAATCAGATCTCAAAATTTCCATGTAAGTGCTTATTCTGAACTGAAATATCTACGTAGTTATTTCATTTTGTTTTATATTTGGCCTTCCAGCGTTATTCTTGTTCCCCCAGCTAAAACTAGTTGTGCATGTTGATGTTGTTGAAGAAAACTTCCTTACTTCTTTGGCTGCTTGTGTGTCTCTTCAGTCTTAATTATCAACAAGTATGGCGGTGGGAGAGATTTTTCTTGGGGCGTTCCTTCAGTTGCTGCTCGACAGGTTGGCGCCTCGCGAGATCCTCAACTACTTTGGTCTCGTAAAGGGCGTCGACAAAAAGCTGAATAAATGGAGTGACAATTTGTCTGCAATCGTAGCGGTGCTGAATGATGCGGAGGAGAAGCAACTGATAGAGCATGGTGTGAAATTGTGGCTGGATGAACTCAGAGACTTGGCTTATGATGTAGATGACGTGCTGGACAAATTTGCTACTAAAATATTGAAGCGCCAGATAGAGGGACGTGATCAAGCCAGCACAAGTAAAAAGGTGCGGAGTTCATTCTCTAAACTGAAACTCAATTTCGATATGAACTCTGAAATAAAGAAGATTACAGAGCGGTTGCAAGAGATCTCTGAACGGAAAGATAAGTTTGGTTTAAAGGGCACCGGAACGTCTAGTAAAGCATGGTCAAGGCCACCAACTTCAGGTGTGCTAGGTGGACTAACCATTGTTGGAAGAGATGGAGATAAAGCAAAAATATTAGACATGTTGTCGAGAGATGAGCATAATAATGTCAACTTTCATGTTGTTGCCATTGTTGGCATGGCTGGCCTTGGGAAGACTACACTTGCTCAATTTGCATTCAACAACAACAGTGATGTCATGAAGGAGTTCGAGCCGAGGGTGTGGGTGTCTGTGTCCGATGACTTCGACATTGTAAGAGTGACGAAGGCAATTCTTGAATCAGTCACATCTCAACCCGTTAAAGTAGAGGAGTTCAGTAAAATGCAGCATGATTTGAATGAGCAGTTAAGAGGTAAAAAGTTTTTAATTGTTTTAGATGATATTTGGAACAAAGGTGATTTATATGATCTGTGGACAAGACTTCAGTCCCCTTTTAGTGTTGGAGCACAAGGAAGTAAGATAATTGTGACAACACGAGACCTAAAAGTTGCAAAGATTATGGGAGCCACCGAAGTTCATAACTTGGAGTCTGTGTCAGATGATAATTGTTTGGAAATATTTGAGCAGCATGCATTTGTGAACAATGATAGACCACCAAATTTTGAGTTGCTTCAGAAAAAAATTGCTGAAAAATGCAGTGGATTGCCCTTAGCTGCAAGAACTCTTGGTGGGCTTTTACGTCAGAAAGAAATAAACGAATGGGAAGAAATATTGAACAACAAATTGTGGAATTTATCAGGTAAGAGTGACATTCTTCCGGTATTAAAGTTGAGCTATCACTATCTTCCTTCCAACTTGAAGAGGTGTTTTGCCTATTGCTCAATATTTCCAAATGACTATGAATTTGGGGAGAAGCAATTGATCCTTTTATGGATGGCAGAGGGTTTGATTCAACAACCACCAGAAGCCAATAGACAAATGGAGGATTTAGGCCACGACTATTTTCAAGAGCTATTATGTAGGTCATTATTTCAAAAGGCAAGTGAAAACAATTCACGATATGTAATGCATGACCTTGTTACTGATTTGGCACAATGGGCAGCAGGAAATACTTGTTTTAGATTGGAGGACAAGAAAGGTGATAACTTGCAATCTGTATGCTTTCGTCATTCGTCTTTCATAATTGGTCACTATGATGGAGTTCAAAAGTTTGAGGCCTTTCGCGAAGTTAAACGTTTGCGAACATTCCTGCCACTTTCACTATCAATACTGGGTGGATTCGATATCTGGCTCGTAAGGTAATTTTTGATTTATTACCTCAGATGCAATACTTACGGGTGCTTTCTTTGAATGGCTATCGAGTGACTGAGCTGCCAGATTCAATTGGTAATTTGAAGTATCTGCGGTATCTTGATTTTTCTCACACAGATATAACAAGTTTGCCTGAATCAACAACCACTCTTTTCAACTTACAGACACTGATATTGGAAGGTTGTAGTTTTTGGAGGCACTACCCATAAACTTGAGGAATCTAGTGAATCTGCGTCATCTCAACAATTCATTTAGATTCACTAAAAGCAATGCCTCCGCAACTAGGTCGGTTGACAAATCTGCAATCTTTGCCTAATTTTGTGGTGGGTAAAGGTAGTGATGAATCAGGGATAAGAGAGATAGGATCCCTATCCCATCTCCGAGGGACATTATCGCTCTCAAGGTTGGAGAATGTGATCGATGCTGAGGATGCACGGAAGGCCGACTTAAAATCCAAGGAGAGAGTAGATGAATTGGTGCTAGAATGGTCGGATAACACACAAGAAACGCAATTAGGCGTGCTTGACAGATTAGAACCTCATAGAAAGCTTGAAAAACTCATCATCAGGGGTTATGCTGGATTAGAATTTTCAACATGGATTGGAGATCGTTTATTCTCCACTATGGTGCATGTACGCTTAGACAAATGTAAAAATTGTCAAATCTTGCCACCACTTGGGCAACTGCCTTTGCTCAAAGAACTTTATATTACAGGAATGGCTGCAGTGAAAAGTGTCGGTCCTGAGTTTTATGGAGAGAGTAGCTTGCCTTTTCCAGTACTGGAGACTCTTGAGTTTTCAGATATGCACAACTGGAAGAAATGGCTTCCTTTCGAACAAGATCAGGTTTTCCCTTGCTTGAAATTGCTTTCAATCAGAAATTGTCCTCAATTGGAGGGTAAGGTGCCCGAGAACCTTGATTCATTAGAAACACTTAAAATTATTAAATGCGAGGAATTGGTGATTTCAATTTCCAACTATAAACAAATTGGTGCATTAGACATCGACGGTTGCAAAGCGGTGGTGAAGACAAGTGGCGTTGAGTTTGAGTTATTAGAGTCCTTGAAACTTTCAAATATTTCAGAGGTGAGGTTCCAAACAGGGGAATTCACCAAAGGATTAAGGAAGGTTGCAAATTTGAGGATTGGCGGATGTGAGGAGCTGACATCTTCACTGAAGAATGAGGATAGAGTATTGCAACACTTGATTTCTCTTGATTCTTTGGTTATTGAAGGAAACTCTTCCCTCCTTGAAAAGCTGGGAAAAGAAGCAGAGGAGTTGCTGCAATTGCAAATATTGACTTGCAAGCTTAAATATCTGGAATTAAACAAGTGTGCAAGTCTTTCGAAGGTACCAGAAGGGTTGCATCACCTAACGGCTCTTCAAGACCTTGAAATAGTTGGATGCTCAAGTCTGGTTTCTTTTCCAGATGTTGGTCTGCCTCCTTCCCTTGAAGTCATAAGGATTGAGGAGTGTGATTCGTTGCTGTATTTCGCAAAATACCAGATTCCCCCAAATCTAAGAAGCATAGAGATAGGAAAGTGTAGAAGTTTGAAATCATTAGTAGAGAAAGACGAGGATAGTTCTTCGTCTTCCTCTTCTTCTCATATTTCTCTTGAGCACTTGGCAATAACGGAATGTGAATCTCTAAAGTCGTTATCATTGAGAGCCCAGTTGTTTCCCAGGGCGCTTAAACGCCTTCACATATCCGATTGTGGAGAGCTGCAGTTAATAACGTCCGATGGGTTAGCCCACGACAACACTAATTATTGTCTTGAATATATTAGCATCGATTCTTGCCCAAATCTGAAATCCTTACCGGAGGGCCTATGCCACCTCACCAATCTTCAAACCTTACAGATTTATGATTGTGGGAGTCTGGTTTCCATCCCGAGCCTGAGTGGTGAGGGTTTGTCTTCGCCAACAACAACAGCCGCCTCCAGCCTGAAAGAAATCTACATCGAAAATTGCAACAAATTGGAGATGTTACCGGACATGTGCAATCTCAACTGTCTTCAGGAATTGAATATTGATTACGGTGAAGGTTTAAATTTCACTTCCTTTCCCCCCAACCTAACATCACTTACAATTAGTGGATTCAAGAATTGTAAGCCGCTGTGGGAGTTGTTGCACAGGCTCACCTCTCTTACAGGCTTGTTCATTAGTGGTGAAGACCCAAGTGTGGTGTCATTTCCACCCGACAGTTACAGGGAGATGGAGATGGAGATTCTTCTCCCCAAATCTCTCACTGTTCTCTCAATTGCTGGCTTCCCAAATCTGAAGAAACTGAGCAGCAAGGGCTTTCAATTCCTCACCTCTCTTCAATCTCTTCAACTCTGTGATTGTCCAAAGCTGGCATCTATTCCAGTGGAGGGGTTGCCTATTTCACTGAGGGAACTTAAAATCATTAGGTGTCCTCTGCTAAAAGATAAATGCCAGCCTGGAAGTAAAGGACGATACCTGCCCAAAATATCCCACATCCCCCGCATAAAGATATGGCCTTAGAAGACGGTTTGAAGATGATGAGAACCCACACCGACACATGGACATGGTCAACTCCGACTCTCACTCTCCCCAGGTACTTCAAATTTCAAACATTATCAACACTCTCCCTGTACTCTTTATGGTGAGACTCCTTTTCTGGCATATTATTGCGAGTAGTTTACTGATTTGCTGTTTCTGGTTCTTTCTTTACTGATTTGTGAGTAGTTTATAATTTTTTAATGTCGGGGGATCGCTGAAAAGAAAAGCAAATTGTTGACCATTATAGTTTTGTCAAAATTACAGCACTTGCCAAATAAGGAGACCAATCATATTGAATTAAAAAAAATTTATATTATTTATGATTCCTTAAATTAGGGAGTATGATTGGAGTTCAAATTTTATAGCTAAATTTTAACTAAATAATAAGAAGTATGATTATAGATGCTGTTATATAGCTAATAGCAGTTTTCTTTTCGGTTAACTATGGTTAATATATAGCATTTACCTAAGCATATGAATAATATAATTGTACAAAAAAGAAAAATAAAAAAAAAGAAGAAACAACATTGTTAAATAATCATACTGTTAATTATAGGGTTCATTTGGACAGGAATTAATTTATATAAAATATCTAAATCATCAGCAACAATTGGTGGTTTCATTTATTTATTTTTTAAAAAAAAGAAAGAGTAATTTACTGATTTGCTGGTTCTGGTTCTTGCCTTATGCTATTGTACACTCTTGACTTCTTCAATCACTATAATCTTCATTTTCACTAAGGCATGACCATGACACATTGAAATGTGATTTTCAATTGCTATTTTGGTATTTCAGAACTTAGTTTCTCATCCATAAGAATAAATACAGGAAGTGCATTTAAGCCAGATTAGATCAGCAAATTCACATCACTTCAAGATGACCGTCTCCCATCCTGACTGGGGATTCCCCAACCTCCCACTGCGATTTACTCTTTTTAAGGCCTCGATAAAATTGACCTAGTCCTCGCATGATGTCTGGTCCAGTGTGAGAGGGGTAAAAGAAGGGACTGCCTCTCTTGCTTCCGGAGCTGCAGGGTGAAGAGCTGTGAAAGGACCGGATAGCAACAAGGTCATTTCATATCGTGGTAACATCAACTGAAGATGGTAAATCACTACCTTTCTGTTTCAAGTTTCAGAGTTTTAATATTTTGCCATTTGGTTTGCCTTGTAATATTTTGCCATTTGGTTTGCCCTGTAATATTTTGTCATCTCTGTACTGAGAAAACTTTTACCCATATTTCTCTTTCTTTTGTTTGATTGTATTCAAGTTGGTAGGTTTACTTAATCTTAGCTTAAGATTTGAACCCTGACCCCTTTACAATCTTTAGAGGACTTGTAGAGCTAGCAGTTTTTAAAGGACATCACGTAACCAAGTGTTATTCTTTGTTCTTTTAAACAGAAATGTCGACTGAACCTGCCAGATATTTGTGACAAATTCTTGATATTTGCACTGAGATATTATATGTGCAACTAAGCTTCATCTTTATTTTCATGATTTACCAAATTATCTTTTGAATCATGCTGGAAATACAAGTGAGGTTGCCGTGTTTTGTTTAAAAAATGTGTTTCTGAATTGGCAGGAACGCTTTCAATATTCAGATGCTATATACAGCTTACGGAAGCCAATGTTGTGTTGTGCCAGAATAGTCTTCGAACTCCCATCCCTTCAAGCTTCTCAAGAAACCACTGCAGGGGGAATAGTAAACTCGTATGGCTCACGCTCTTTTTCTCTCCAGATGTTTTGCTTGCTCCTTGATTCGAGTGTGACGCCTACAAGATATTTATTATAAGTTTCTTCGGTTCTTTGGACAACCATTTGCTTTAAATATTCTACCGATCAAAGCAAGAAGGATTGTTTTATTGGGTCGCGTCGATTCACTAGGCATTTGTAAACAGTGAGAAGGAACAGCAAACAATGAGAGAGTTTTTTTATACAAATTTTACAAACGATATTCTACTCTAAATTAATATAATCTACGGAGAGAATTTGAATTATGGTGGAATGATTATATTATATAGCATGAATATAGATGCTCTTATATTATATAGCTAATAGCAATTTTCTTTTCAGTTAACTATAGTTAATATATAGCATTTACCTAAGCTCAAAACACTGGCTCTTAATGTTCTCCATATAATCCTGACCAATAAATTGGGCTACCATTAGCTTAAGCATGCGAGAGTAATGATTAATCATTTTTACCAAATAATTCAAATAAGAGACATGATTGTTTCCAATCGTAGCTTCAGACTATTCCTCTTCTCCTTTCTGCGTCTTTTTCTTTTTCTTCCTTTCCAGATCCCCAAATTTTTTGGTCCTAACCATGCCCTAGTTTCTTTGCCTTCTTTTCCTCTGTAGTGCATCTCAGCTACAACAATGTTGAAAACTCATCTCTTTCATTCGAAAAATGCTCACCATTTATCTATTGGAGACAAAAATTTGAACCGTTGCCCAACCAATGCCTCAGCCTTCTTACTATTGCCTACATAATTAATACAAAAGTGTTTATTAATTATGCTTATTCTTACTGTCAGGCTGCAAGGTCCCTTCAGCTTCATTCTAGGGCGATTGGAATGCTCCACATTAATGCTTTTATTAAAATTAATGACCCCTCTTTGCGCCTATGCCAATGCTGGCCGTATTGTTCGCCGTGGGTGCCAAACAATACTAACACTTCTCTATATTTAATTATGGTTGAATATGGTGAGTAAGGGTACTTATTAAATTTATATTTGTGTCACAATTTAATATATCTTTTTTGGTCATTTTATATGAGGGTAAATTAGTAATTCAATAAATAGATTGGTAATAAAGTGTACTCAATTAATTTTAGGGTTTGTTTAGCAACACTTTTTTTTTTCTTTCTTTTTAAATGTAGGCAACTTCGTATGGCTCTCTACCGTGTTGAAAAAGGACATCAATGCTCGTAAAATATTGCTTCTAAATCTCCAAATTCATCATAAATATCTTATTATTTTTTCAGATATTCTTGTTTTCTTCAATTTAGTTGGATTTTACAACAATGTATGTTTCCCAGGTGGGTCTCTTTTTCATCTACAGTTGCTTCAAGAGAGAATCCCCCATGCTAAACGACAACGATTTATTGTGTACATGGTAAATCCATCTTTATTTCCCTTTGTGATATATTTTAAATTCATGAAATGGGAAGACTTAAAAAGGCTCTTCCTTAGAGCAACTCCACCCCTTAGGGTAAAGTCTAAGGCAAGGGCAAGTTAGGGCAAGCAAGGGCTGACACTATTTACGTGAATAGTGTCAGCCTTGCCATTTGTGGTTCCACCCACAAGGGCAAAGTCTAGGACAAGTCTAGGGCAATTACTATTCATTGTACTTTATTTCCTATTTTTTTATACTTTAAATCATTAATTTTGATAATCTTTTGTAATTAAATTTTCTGATAAGATTTTCGGATGTGAATCTCGGTTGCCACGTGTCTTATTCCAGATAAAATTTTCGGATATTCATTAATAAAAATTATAATCTCATATTTCCGATAAAATTTTCACCCTCTAAAATTGTGTATGTCAGATAAGATTTTCAGATATTTTAAAAAAATTATAATCTCATATTTCAGATAAGATTTTCACCTCTAAAATTGTGCCACGTGTCCCATGTCTGATAAGATTTTCAGATATTTTTTTACAAATAGTGATCTCCGATTTCAACAGAAAATGCCATTTGTTTATTTTCTACAAAATTTACCTCCCAGTTCCAGTCAACCAGATGGACCTGTGATTGGAAGGGACGAAGACAAAAGGCGGGTTGTTGAATTTGTGTCGAAACAAGAGCGTGGTGCCGTCAATGTAGTTGCCATTGTTGGTATGGCTGGAGTCGGGAAGACAACACTTGCTGCACAAGTGTTCAATGAAATTGTTGCAACCGATCAATTTAAACCAACTGCTTGGGTATGCGTGTCTGATGACTTCAACCTAGAAAGAGTGACAAAGCAAATCCTCGAATCAGTCACATCCCGGCACTATCCTACAGAAGATTTCAATCAGGTTCAACAGTATCTGCATACGGAATTAGCTGGAAAGAAGTTTTTGATTGTTTTAGATGATGTTTGGGGCACATGTAGCTATGGTCTATGGATGAAACTGCAGTCCCCCTTTCGCGATGGAGCAGCAGGAAGCAAGATAATTGTGACAACGCGAGATGCAGAAGTTTCGAAAATGATGGGAGCTGGCACTCTAGTTCATAATTTGGAGCTTATGAAAAATGACGTTTGTTTTGAAGTATTTGAGCAGCATGCATTCAGGAATGTTAACAGAGATATACCACCAAATTTCGAGTCACTCAAGGAGAAAATTGTTGCAAGATGCAGTGGATTGCCTTTGGCTGCTAGGACTCTTGGCGGCCTTTTACTTCGTAAAGAGATGAATGAATGGGAGGAAATATTGAACAACAAATTATGGAGTCTATCAAATGAGCGTGACATACTTCCGGTATTAAGATTAAGCTATCACTATCTTCCTTCACATTTGAAAAGATGCTTTGCCTATTGTTCGATACTTCCAAATGACTATGAATTTGGGGAGAAGCAATTGATCCTTTTATGGATGGCAGAGGGTTTGATTCAACAACCACCAGAAGCCAATAGACAAATGGAGGATTTAGGCCACGACTATTTTCAAGAGCTATTATGTAGGTCATTATTTCAAAAGGCAAGTGAAAACAATTCACGATATGTAATGCATGACCTTGTTACTGATTTGGCACAATGGGCAGCAGGAAATACTTGTTTTAGATTGGAGGACAAGAAAGGTGATAACTTGCAATCTGTATGCTTTCGTCATTCGTCTTTCATAATTGGTCACTATGATGGAGTTCAAAAGTTTGAGGCCTATCGCGAAGTTAAACGTTTGCGAACATTCCTGCCACTTTCACTATCAGATACTCGGTGGAGTAGTCAATATCTGGCTCGTACGGTAATTTTTGATTTATTACCTCAGATGCAATACTTACGGGTGCTTTCTTTGAAGGGCTATGAAATAACTGAGCTGCCAGATTCAATTGGTAATTTGAAGTATCTGCGGTATCTTAATCTTTCTCACACACTTATAAAATGTTTGCCTGAATCAACAACCACTCTTTTCAACTTACAGACACTGATATTGGAAGGTTGTCGTTATTTGAAGGCACTACCCATAAACTTGAGGAATCTAGTGAATCTGCGTCATCTCAACAATTCAAATGTACATTCACTAAAAGCAATGCCTCCGCAACTAGGTCGGTTGACAAATCTGCAATCTTTGCCTAATTTTGTGGTGGGTAAAGGTAGTGATGAATCAGGGATAAGAGAGATAGGATCCCTATCCCATCTCCGAGGGACATTATCGCTCTCAAGGTTGGAGAATGTGATCGATGCTGAGGATGCACGGAAGGCTGACTTAAAATCCAAGGAGAGAGTAGATGAATTGGTGCTAGAATGGTCGGATAACACACAAGAAACGCAATTAGGCGTGCTTGACAGATTAGAACCTCATAGAAAGCTTGAAAAACTCATCATCAGGGGTTATGCTGGATTAGAATTTTCAACATGGATTGGAGATCGTTTATTCTCCACTATGGTGCATGTACGCTTAGACAAATGTAAAAATTGTCAAATCTTGCCACCACTTGGGCAACTGCCTTTGCTCAAACAACTTTATATTACAGGAATGGCTGCAGTGACAAGTGTTGGTCCTGAGTTTTATGGGGAGAGTAGCTTGCCTTTTCCAGTACTGGAGACTCTTGGGTTTTCAGATATGCACAACTGGAAGAAATGGCTTCCTTTCGCACAAGATCAGGTTTTCCCTTGCTTGAAATTGCTTTCAATCAGAAATTGTCCTCAATTGGAGGGTAAGGTGCCCGAGAACCTTGATTCATTAGCAACACTTCAAATCATTAAATGCGAGGAATTGGTGATTTCAATTTCCAACTATAAACAAATTGGTGCATTAGACATCGACGGTTGCAAAGCGGTGGTGAAGACAAGTGGCGTTGAGTTTGAGTTATTAGAGTCCTTGAAACTTTCAAATATTTCAGAGGTGAGGTTCCAAACAGGGGAATTCACCAAAGGATTAAGGAAGGTTGCAAATTTGAGGATTGGCGGATGTGAGGAGCTGACATCTTCACTGAAGAATGAGGATAGAGTATTGCAACACTTGATTTCTCTTGATTGTTTGGTTATTGAAGGAAACTCTTCCCTCCTTGAAAAGCTGGGAAAAGAAGCAGAGGAGTTGCTGCAATTGCAAATATTGACTTGCAAGCTTAAATATCTAGAATTAAACAAGTGTGCAAGTCTTTCGAAGGTACCAGAAGGGTTGCATCACCTAACGGCTCTTCAAGACCTTCAAATAGTTGGATGCTCAAGTCTGGTTTCTTTTCCAGATGTTGGTCTGCCTCCTTCCCTTGAAGTCATAAGGATTGAGGAGTGTGATTCGTTGCTGTATTTTGCAAAATACCAGATTCCCCCAAATCTAAGAAGAATAGAGATAAGGAGGTGTAAAAGTTTGAAATCATTAGTAGAGAAAGAGGAGGATAGTTCTTCGTCTTCCTCTTCTTCTCATATTTCTCTTGAGCACTTGGAAATACGGGTATGTGAATCTCTAACGTCGTTATCATTGAGAGCCCAGTTGTTTCCCAGGGCGCTTAAAAGCCTTCTAATATCCGATTGTGGAGAGCTGCAGTTAATAATGTCCGATGAGTTAGCCCACGACAACACTAATTATTGTCTTGAATATATTAGAATCCATTCTTGCCCAAATCTGAAATCCTTACCGGAGGGCCTATGCCACCTCACCAATCTTCAAACTTTAGATATTTATCGTTGTGGGAGTCTCGTTTCTATCCCGAGCCTGAGTGGTGAGGGTTTGCCTTCGCCAACAACAACAGCCGCCTCCAGCCTGAAAGAAATCCGCATCGTAACTTGCAACAAATTGGAGATGTCACCGGACATGCGCAATCTCAACTGTCTTCAGGAATTGAATATTGATTACGGTGAAGGTTTAAATTTCACTTCCTTTCCCCCCAACCTAACATCACTTACAATCCGCGGAATCAAGAATTGTAAGCCGCTGTGGGAGTTGTTGCACAGGCTCACCTCTCTTACAGGCTTGTTCATTAGTGGTGAAGACCCAAGTGTGGTGTCATTTCCACCCGACAGTTACAGGGAGATGGAGATGGAGATTCTTCTCCCCAAATCTCTCACTGTTCTCTCAATTGCTGGCTTCCCAAATCTGAAGAAACTGAGCAGCAAGGGCTTTCAATTCCTCACCTCTCTTCAATCTCTTCAACTCTGTGATTGTCCAAAGCTGGCATCTATTCCAGTGGAGGGGTTGCCTATTTCACTGAGGGAACTTAAAATCATTAGGTGTCCTCTGCTAAAAGATAAATGCCAGCCTGGAAGTAAAGGACGATACCTGCCCAAAATATCCCACATCCCCCGCATAAAGATATGGCCTTAGAAGACGGTTTGAAGATGATGAGAACCCACACCGACACATGGACATGGTCAACTCCGACTCTCACTCTCCCCAGGTACTTCAAATTTCAAACATTATCAACACTCTCCCTGTACTCTTTATGGTGAGACTCCTTTTCTGGCATATTATTGCGAGTAGTTTACTGATTTGCTGTTTCTGGTTCTTTCTTTACTGATTTGTGAGTAGTTTATAATTTTTTAATGTCGGGGGATCGCTGAAAAGAAAAGCAAATTGTTGACCATTATAGTTTTGTCAAAATTACAGCACTTGCCAAATAAGGAGACCAATCATATTGAATTAAAAAAAATTTATATTATTTATGATTCCTTAAATTAGGGAGTATGATTGGAGTTCAAATTTTATAGCTAAATTTTAACTAAATAATAAGAAGTATGATTATAGATGCTGTTATATAGCTAATAGCAGTTTTCTTTTCGGTTAACTATGGTTAATATATAGCATTTACCTAAGCATATGAATAATATAATTGTACAAAAAAGAAAAATAAAAAAAAAGAAGAAACAACATTGTTAAATAATCATACTGTTAATTATAGGGTTCATTTGGACAGGAATTAATTTATATAAAATATCTAAATCACCAGCAGCAATTGGTGGTTTCATTTATTTATTTTTTTAAAAAAGAGTAATTTACTGATTTGCTGGTTCTGGTTCTTGCCTTATGCTATTGTACACTCTTGACTTCTTCAATCACTATAATCTTCATTTTCACTAAGGCATGACCATGACACATTGAAATGTGATTTTCAATTGCTATTTTGGTATTTCAGAACTTAGTTTCTCATCCATAAGAATAAATACAGGAAGTGCATTTAAGCCAGATTAGATCAGCAAATTCACATCACTTCAAGATGACCGTCTCCCATCCTGACTGGGGATTCCCCAACTTCCCACTGCGATTTACTCTTTTTAAGGCCTCGATAAAATTGACCTAGTCCTCGCATGATGTCTGGTCCAGTGTGAGAGGGGTAAAAGAAGGGACTGCCTCTCTTGCTTCGGGAGCTGCAGGGTGAAGAGCTGTGAAAGGACTGGATAGCAACAAGGTCATTTCATATCGTGGTAACATCAACTGAAGATGGTAAATCACTACCTTTCTGTTTCAAGTTTTAGAGTTTTAATATTTTGCCATTTGGTTTGCCTTGTAATATTTTTCCATTTGGTTTGCCCTGTAATATTTTGTCATCTCTGTACTGAGAAAACTTTTACCCATATTTCTCTTTCTTTTGTTTGATTGTATTCAAGTTGGTAGGTTTACTTAATCTTAACTTAAGATTTGAACCCTGACCCCTTTACAATCTTTAGAGAACTTGTAGAGCTAGCAGTTTTTAAAGGACATCACGTATCTTTGTTCTTTTAAACAGAAATGTCGACTGAACCTGCCAGATACTTGTGACAAATTCTTGATATTTGCACTGAGATATTATATGTGCAACTAAGCTTCATCTTTATTTTCATGATTTACCAAATTATCTTTTGAATCATGCTGGAAATACAAGTGAGGTTGCCGTGTTTTGTTTAAAAAATGTGTTTCTGAATTGGCAGGAACGCTTTCAATATTCAGATGCTATATACAGCTTACGGAAGCCAATGTTGTGTTGTGCCAGAATAGTCTTCGAACTCCCATCCCTTCAAGCTTCTCAAGAAACCACTGCAGGGGGAATAGTAAACTCGTATGGCTTACGCTCTTTTTCTCTCCAGATGTTTTGCTTGCTCCTTGATTCGAGTGTGACGCCTACAATGGTATTGTCCTCTTTGCAGAAAGAGTTGAAACCATCCATTGCTACTTTCAGCAGGTAGCAATGGGAGTTAAATAGGCCCAAACTCAAAATTTCAAGAGCAGAATCCTCTTCCTTTGCAGCAGTAGGTGACAGTGGTGCAAAAAGGACTCAAGGGAAGATATTTATGATAAGTTTCGTCGGTTCTTTGGACAACCATTTGCTTTAAATATTCTACCGATCAAAGCAAGAAGGATTGTTTTATTGGGTCACGTTGATTAACTAGGCATTTGCAAACAGTGAGAAGGAACAGCAAACAATGAGAGAGTTTTTTTAATACAAATTTTACAAACGATAATCTACTCTAAATTAATATAATCTACGGAGAGAAGAATTTGAACTTTGGTGCAATGAGATGCTCTTATATTATATAGCATGATTATAGATGCTCTTATATTATATAGCTAATAATAGCAGTTTTCTCTTCGGTTAACTATAGTTAATATATAGCATTTACCTAAGCATATGGATAATATAATTGTACAAAAAAGAAAAGAAAAAGAAACAACATTGTTAAATAATCATACTGTTAATTATAGGGTTCATTTGGACAGGAATTAATATATAACATGAAGAAGAGGAAGCAGGTTACCCCATAATTAACAGCATAATTTATATAAAATATCTAAATCACCAGCACCAATTGGTGGTTTCATTTATAAAAAAAATGAGTAATTTACTGATTTGCTGGTTCTGGTTCTTGCTTTATGCTATTGTACACTCTTGACTTCTTCAATCACTATAATCTTCATTTTCACTAAGGCATGACCATGACACATTGAAATATGATTTTCAATTGATATTTTGGTATTTCAGAACTTAAGTTTCTCGTCCATAAGAATAAATACAGGAGTGCATTTAAGCCAGATTAGAAATCTGAAATCCTTACTGGAGGGCTTTCAATTCCTCACTTCTCTTCTATCCCTTCGACTCCGGAATTGTCCAAAACTGGCATCTATTCCAGTGGAGGGCCTGGCTCTTTCACTTTCACAATTTTATATCTCTGGGTGTCCAAAGATATTTTGGGTCACATCTTTAGGTCTTATCTTTGGACGATACTGACCCAAAATATCCCACATTCCTTTAAATTTAAAATATTATCAACCTTAATGGGTACCATGAAATAAGAATGTCTTAATATTTTTCAGATATTCTTGTTTTCTTCAATTTAGTTGGATTTTACAACAATGTATGTTTCCCGGGTCTTTTTCATGTACAGTTGCTCCAAGAGAGAATCCCCCATGCTAGACGACAACGATTTATCAAGTACATGGTAAATCCATCTTTATTTCCCTTTATGATATATTTTAAATTCAGGAAATGGGAAGACTTAAAAAGGCTCTTCCTTAATAGGCACTTGCAAACATGCGATCAAAATTTGAATGGAGAACATTTGAAATATATATAGTAAAAGAAAGTACTTCATTTCTCACTTGGTTTGCCTTGTAATATTTTGTCATCTCTCTGCTCAGAAAACTTTTAGTCATATTTGTCTTTCTTTTGTTCGCTTGACTTCAATGTCTTTCCAAATTCTCTATGATGTAGGACGAGATCTGGATCAATTATGGCGGGAAGAATGAGGATTTTGATGTGAATCACTGAATCACAATAGGAATTATAAACAATTACTTTTATTATAATTGATTTGTAATTATAGGAATACCGGTTTGACCAGGATTGTATTTATTTTCTTTTTACTTATTGTAATTACTTCCTAGATAGGCTTGTGTTTGTATCACTATAAATACTTATGAGAAGAATAGAAATATACTGAATTATTCATAACTCTAAATTCTATTTGAGTGACCAACACTCGTTAGACAAGTGAGTGATTCAATTAGTCAAGTCACTAGAGTCATTAAATTGATTATATTAATTTAATTATTCAATTAAAGTTACTAAACTTTAATTAAAGGTCCCATATGACTTGGAAATTCAAAAGGAATTTGATCATATAGACTTGGACACATATGTGACACATTATAGGATTAATGTGTTGGACCAAGATAGCAAAATATGACACACAAAGGGGGGGTGTGGCTACACTAGGGTTGGGTGGCAATTTTGTCACTCTTGTGACATTTTTGATCCTATAAGTGTGTAGCTGTGGAATCCTATCATCCTAGGGTTTTCAAGTTGGTGAAATTGGATGAGAGAAAACATCATGCTCTCTCTCCCTAACCCCTTCAATCTATCACATCAAGTGAGGGTGCTAGCACCACTCTTCACTTGTTGTCTACTCATTCTCTCATCCCATTCAATCCTTTGTGAAAGCTTTGGAGAGGTGCATATCTTTATACCTATTTGAAGAGCTACAAGGTAAAGAATCAACATCAAAGGGAGAGCCAACAACAAAGGGACCATTCCCTCTACTTGAACACCATTTTTGGTTTCAAGATTCACTCAAATGGTATGAACATCTTATCTTTCTCTCAAATAGGATTTAGAGAGTCTTTGGTGCACACTTTCATAGACTTATAAAGTTGGGACCAAATGAGGCTTGCATGAATCCCTAGTTTATTTAATGTTTCCGCTCTTACTTTGATTTCATATTAGATATGGCTTGCTAGGTGATTTATACTCTCAAAGTTTGGTTGTAGAGTTTTTAGAAATCTCTACACAATACCATTCCCACAATATTCCCTTCACGTAGGGCCTTTGGCCAACACTCTCCCGGGTGTGGTCTATTTACTCCTATTTATTTTATAGGGATCGAGAAAGAGAGAGAGAGAAGGAAGATCGAAGGCCGAAGAATCAACCCGCAAATATTCCCCATGTGGAATTTTACTCAAACAAAGACGATATGATTTTTATTTTTTTATTTTTTTCCTAATACAGATTCATCAATATCAATTAGTTCTTTCACATCAAATTATTGTAACTCCTAACTAACCTTTTAAACTCTAAAATTAATCATGATCCGATATCGTGTTGATAGAGAATCTTCTTCACTTATGCAACACCTTGGTACTCTTTTTCTAGATGGGTAAGAAATTGTTTGAGTTTGTCTTGACTGCAAGGGAAGGGACCTCTATTTATATGCATCACTCAAGTGCCTTGCCCATCAAGAATCACACGAGTGTTCAGTTCGCATTAGATTAGATTGTTTCAATCCATATAGAAAAGGAATTCTATCAGCTCTTGTGTTTCAATTAGAATAGCTTTGTGCAAGAAATAATCCGATAAGCTTGAGCTTTTACTTCTTGATCAGGCAAGCTTCTAGAGTCCACGTATGATTTGAAGACCACACTTTGTGGATTAAGACAATGAATTGTCTTACATTTAAGAGTTATGGACAAACATATGTTGAGCTCTATTTTCAGATGATTTGGCAAGATATATTTGGTCGATTCTTGCCAGGAATTTTGAGGTGCCAAAACAATGCGTAATGAATTGGAGTTACAATACTGTTTAGCCATCCCTCACCAACTCTTTTTTGTTTTTCCTATAAAAACAAACTCTGTTTTGCTTTTGTTCTGAATTTTCAGTCATGCCAATTCTATAAGCATCAAAACAATCCATGATTTCATGAACATTTTGTGTATTTCCTCAGCTGTAGCCAGGAGAGTTCGTGGCAGTACTTCTGAAAAGTAGGATATATGTTTACTGCAT
>NC_047651.1:1146243-1172794 GCF_902201215.1 Prunus dulcis
CTTAAGGATTTAAGAGGAGAGTTGGAGATCAGAAATTTGAGGTACAAGAAAGATATGGTGTCAGAATTGAATTATGATGGTGCAGTTTTGAAGGAGAAACGACATCTCTATTCATTGACTTTACATTGGATGCACATCGAAAGAGAAAATAGTGATGTGATTGAGGAGGAGAGTGATGTAATTATTAAGTCAATGGAAGCGCTGCAGCCCCATTCAAGTCTAAAAGAGTTAACCCTGAAGGACTATATGGGTGCGGGGTTTGCGAGTTGGTTTCATTCTCTCCCAAATATTGTTAATCTCAAATTGTCTGAATTGGCTCCCAACATCACTTCCACCGTTGGATCATTTTAATTTTTTAAACTTAAGAGTCTTTGTATCTTGTTAAAGTAGAGTTGCCCGAAAAAGTTTGGGAAGAGTTGTATCATTTATCTTAAGAAGGATGGGCAACCTCAAATCACTTCAGTTTGTCTAATTTCTCCATCGAGATTGCCCTCACTTTTGGCATTGCCTGATCATTCCTCCAACAAATTTGGCATCACTCCCAGAAGGGTTTCGTTGCCTCGCCTCATTAAAAAATTTGAGAATTAAGCGTTGCCCCATCTTAAAGCAAAGATGCCAGAGAGAAACAGGTGAAGACTGGTCCAAGATTGCTCACATTCCAGACTTTCACATTGGTCTATAGCCTGGTGCGTTTTTCTAACTAATTTCTTTCTTTTGCATTCACATTTTCATTCAAATGGCAACCAACCTCAGCTTGTTCATTTTCTTCTTTTTCAGGTCCATTTTATGATCTTTAAGGGTTGGGTCAGTGCACTAAAAACTCTTGTGATTGTGCAACAGCAGGTCACCAACAAAGGGGTATGTATGTATTAGATGATGAGCCCTTGATCCTAACATTGTTTTGTTGTTGGTATGTTGACATGATAATAACATTCGGTTTGTTTCTTATTTTTCTTTCATCGATATGCAGTGATTAAAAGAAGAAACTGATTAGGCATCCTGACTTTGATCATACAAGTGACTCAATTGTAGATGTGATGAATTTAGGTAATTGTAACTCTCAAATTTCCTTATAGGTTTTGAAATTGATGTCGTTTGTGATGGCTTATATTAATGAATTAAATTCAGATTGATAGGCAACCTCACATTACTCCATGAGCTTTCAATTATGGATCTGCCAAAGCGTAATTAAAAAAATATGAAAATACATATTATAGTTAAAAAAAAATAGCACGACACTTACAAACAAATAGTATATTTTTTATTTTTTATTTGTTACTTATTAAATACTCATATATATAAAACATAATGTCTTCCTCTCCACTTCTGGAGAAATTATACAATAATACCGTAGTACCATGTGTTGCCACGTAGTAGTACAGATGAATGAGATAATGACATCTGGGCAGCAACTACAACAGAAAGAAGTAACGTTAATTGGTGTTAACCTCACCGTCTGAGAAACTTCTCGTACCCACCTTCTTAGTTTTTACCATCATCGACGACAGTCATTGCCATTTCTGCAAGATTTGTTGGCCATTTAATGCTATGAAAAGCAGTCATGTTGCTTCTTCACAAAGCTGATGGCTGATATTTTTGAATGAAATTCAGATTAATATACCAGGAATGAAGTTAATTGTGTTCTTTTTTTTCTTTGGTTATGTACATTGTTGGTAGGACATACTCTTTCTGTTGAATGTGGTCTTCGATACTCATTTACCACATCAAATCCTTCTGTCTTCTTTGCATGCATTATCATTTCCTGTGCTGGTTTATACTTTGAATGCTTAAATGAGAGTTTTCATTGGTTCTTGAACATGCAGTGTAGCGAGATGGCTGGGTAGAGAGAGTAGTGCTTTGTCATCTTGGAATTGAAGATGTCAAAGAGTAACACTAGGTTCTATTCTGTATCAATTGGAAATTGAGTATTCCTTTAGTTTGGCATTACCTTCCAGAAGAGACAGACAACCTCACATAACCTCGATGGCTTTCAATTCAGAGTTTAGCATCACTGCCCGAACGGATGCGCCGCCTCACCGTTTTAAGCCAGTTCAAAATTGGATACCATTCCTTCACACAGAAAAGCAAAAACAAAGAGGGCAGATTTTTCGGGTTTGTACATCTATGTTTCTTAGTCCTTTTCTAAAGAAATCAATGTTGATGATTGGCTCAAAAATAGTCAAAAGCAAAACTGCTTTCGGCTAGCAGACAAATTGGAGACAAATTAATGGCTAGCATTGATGGCTTACTTTTACCTTTTGACTTGTGTGTTTTGCTTTTGCCGTTGGGTGATTGAAGAGCAAATGTTTGGCTTATAAAAGGGAACATGCATTTGGGAAAAATGGAAGAGCGGAAAGCACCGAGAGTTGATGAGAGAAGAAAGAAGTTGGGAGAGAGAAAAATAATAGTTTGGGCAACTAAGTTTTTGTTGCTACTGTTGGTTATTTTTCCTCTCTAAATTGTACTCAATTTGTATCCCCTTTATATTCTTGAGTGTGTGAGCTTGGGTATATTTGGGGCTTGGGTTTTCTGAGTGGTTAAACACTATTGTATTCTCTCATTGATTATAGTGGAATACTCCGTCGTCTCCAAACTGGATGTAGGCAATTGCCGAACCAGTATAAATCTTGGTGTTGTTCTTGTTGATTATTTTGTTCAATTTTTCTCCTGCCTGTTGTTATTTATTTTTCACTCGCAGTTGGTTGACGCTTCCGCACAACAAGTGGTATCAGAGCTCCAGTTTTTCGACTGGGGTTTCGTGGGAGTGAAAAATCTGTCGGTGCTACAGTGACGGGTGAATAGTGCACGTGAATAGTGTCGGTGCTACAGTGCTCCCGTGAATAGTGCTGTGCTACAGTAGCAGTGAATAGTGCCGGGCAGATTTGATGGCTGGAGAAAAAGTTGAAATTTTAAAGGAGAAGGAATCGACATCGTCTTCGTCGGCACCTACATCCAATAGACATCCAATTGCCAGTACAAGGTTAGAGGTTGATAAATTTAATGGCTCCAATAATTTTGGTATGTGGCAATGTGAAGTTATGGATGTGTTGTATCAACAAGAGTTGGATATGGTTCTGGAGGATAAACCAGAAGATATTGATGACAAGCAGTGGACTCGAATTAATCTCCATGCTTGTGCCACTATTCGATCGTTCCTTGATAAGGAGTTGAAATACCCGTATATGAAGGAAACTTCTGCTAAGAAGTTATGGATGAAATTGGAGGAGAAGTATATGACCAAGAGCGCAGAAAATCGGCTCTTCTTGAAGAAACGACTCTTCCGATTTCAATATCGTTCAGGTATTTCTATGCATGAACACCTCAATGATTATAATAAAATACTTGCTGATTTAGCAAACCTTGATGTGATAATTCCCGACGAGGATAAGGCACTATGTTTGTTAAATTCATTGCCTGATGATTATGATCATTTGACAACTACTTTGTTGTATGGAAAATCCGAGGTGAAACTGGATGAGGTGTCTGCGGCATTGGTGAATCATGAGTGTCGTAAAAAGGAACAGAAGACTCAAAATTCACAAACCGAGGCACTCGTTGCAAGGGGTCGAACAGAGGAAAGAAAATCTGGGAAGCGGGGAAAATCTCGTTCAAAGTCACGAGGGAAGTTTCCTGCTAAAGATGAATGTGCCTTTTGTCGCCAAAAGGGTCATTGGAAGAAAGACTGCCCCAAATTGAAGAACAAGGAGAAGGAGAAAGTGGGTTCTAAAGCAAATGTTGCAAAATCTGGAGATGAAGATTTCGAGTTTGCTTTGGCTAGTTCATCTGCTGATGGTCACTCAACTGAGTGGATTTTGGATTCAGGTTGCACCTATCATATGTGTCCCATTCGGGAATGGTTTTCTAGCTTCGAGGAGCTGGATGGTGGAGTTGTTTTGATGGGCAATAATAATGCCTGCAAAACACAAGGGATAGGCAAAATCTGTTTGAAGATGCATGATGGAACAGTCAGAGAATTGAGTGATGTCCGGTATGTACCGGATATGAAGAAGAATCTCATCTCATTGGGCGCTTTGGAATCCAAGGGTCTCAAGATCACCATGGAGGGTGGAGTTCTTAAAGCTGTGCATGGGGCACTGGTGGTGATGAAAGGTACAAGACGAAATAACTTGTATTTCTTGCAGGGTAGTACAGTTATTGGTGGAGCAGCTGTCACCGAAGCTGCTGACGCAGATAGCACAGACACCACAAGGTTATGGCATATGCGTCTTGGGCATGCTGGTGAAAAAGCGTTGCAAGGATTGGTGAAGCAAGGCTTATTGAAAGGTGCAAAGGCATGCAAATTGGAATTCTGTGAACACTGTGTGCTGGGTAAGCAAACTAGAGTGAAATTTGGCACTGCTATTCACCACACTAAAGGCATTCTAGATTATGTTCACACTGATGTTTGGGGACCTTCCAAGAATGCATCTTGGGGAGGTAGCCATTATTTTGTCTCCTTTGTTGATGACTTCTCTAGAAGAATATGGGTGTACACCATGAAGCGTAAAGATGAAGTCTTGAAGATATTCCTGAAGTGAAAAAAGATGATTGAAACGCAAAGCGGTCGAAAGATCAAGACTCTCAGATCAGACAATGGTGGTGAATATAAGTCTGATCCTTTCTTGAAAGTTTGTCAAGATGAGGGTATTGTGAGGCACTTCACGGTTAGGGAGACACCGCAACAGAATGGGGTGGCAGAGCGCATGAACCGTACTTTGCTTGAGAAAGTTCGGTGTATGTTGTCTAATGCTGGTTTAGGCAAGGCGTTTTGGGCTGAGGCGATTACTTATGCAAGCCATCTCATTAATCGGTTGCCTGCTGCTGCGAATGAGGGCAAAACGCCCATGGAGGTATGGTCTGGTAAACCTTGTACTGATTACAAGTATTTACACATATTTGGTTGTCCTGCTTACTATCATGTCAGGGAAAGCAAGTTAGATCCAAGAGCAAAGAAGGCTCTATTTATGGGATTTAGCAATGGCGTGAAGGGATACCGACTTTGGTGTCCAGATGAGAAGAAAATTGTTGTAAGCAGAGATGTGACTTTTGATGAGGCTGCTATGGTAAATCATAACAAGCATGAAGGTGAAATTGAAGCAACTAAGACCATGAGTAGTTCAAAGCAGGTGGAGTTACTGAAAACTCCAGTTGTTCCAGTAAGGTCTGATACTACAGACACTAGTCCTACAGTTGATTCTGATGAAGAGGACGAGGATGATGAAGAGGAGGCACCTACCCAAGAGCCTCCACAGCAACAAGATTCTATTGCAATCAGAAGATCGAGAAGGGAGATTCGAAAGCCTGTTCGATTTACTGATATTGTGGCATATGCACTTCCCGTTATTGAAGATGATATTCCATCCGCCTACAAAGAAGCTGTCAGAAGTTCAGAGAGCGTGGAGTGGAAGAAATCTATGGATGAGGAGATGAAGTCTCTTCATAAAAATGAGACTTGGGAGCTGGTTCAGTTACCAAAGGGGAAGAAAGCAATTGGTTGCAAATGGGTTTATGCCAAGAAGATGGAATCTTTGGGAAAGGACAATGTGAGATTCAAAGCCAGATTAGTAGCTAAAGGATATGCTCAGAAGGAAGGCATTGACTACAATGAGGTATTTTCTCCTGTAGTAAAACATTCCTCTATTCGTATTTTGTTGGCTTTGGTTGCACAGTTTGACCTTGAGTTGGCTCAACTTGATGTCAAGACTGCATTCTTACATGGTGATTTGGAGGAAGAAATTTATATGTCTCAGCCAGAAGGTTTTAAGGTTGCTGGAAAAGAAAATTGGGTTTGCAAATTGCAAAAATCATTGTACGGCTTGAAGCAGTCTCCAAGACAATGGTATAAGCGATTTGATCGGTTTATGATCGGGCAGAAGTACACAAGAAGTCATTATGACCATTGTGTATACTTTCGCAAACTACAAGATGGAACCTTCATCTATCTGCTTTTATATGTTGATGATATGCTTATAGCATGTAAAAGCAAAGTGGAGATTGAAAGGTTGAAGACTCAACTGAGTAATGAATTTGAGATGAAGGACTTAGGAGAAGCTCGGAAGATACTGGGTATGGAAATTGAAAGAGATAGAGCGAAGGGCAAGATTAGTCTGTGTCAAAAGCAGTATTTGAAGAAGGTACTACAGCGTTTCGGGATGAATGAAAATTCAAAACGGTTAGTACACCTCTTGCCCCTCATTTCAAACTTAGTGCTTCTATGTCTCCTAAAACTGGTGAAGAGAGTCATTACATGGCTCAAATTCCATATGCAAGTGCTGTTGGTAGTTTGATGTATGCTATGGTGTGTACGAGGCCTGATATTTCACAAGCTGTTAGTATTGTCAGTAGATATATGCATAATCCAGGAAAAGGGCATTGGCAAGCTGTGAAATGGATTCTACGGTATATTCTGGGTACTGTGGATGTTGGTTTATTGTTTCAGCATGATAAAGTTACTGGTCAATGTGTTGTTGGATATGTGGATTCTGATTACGCAGGTGATTTGGACAAGCGTAGGTCCACTACAGGTTTTGTATTCACTATTGCTGGAGGTCCAGTGAGTTGGAGGTCGATTCTGCAATCTACAGTTGCTTTGTCGACTACTGAGGCAGAATACATGGCAGTAACAGAAGCTATAAAGGAAGCCATCTGGCTTCAAGGGTTGCTTGATGACTTGGGGGGCCAACAAGACCATGTGGATGTTCATTGTGACAGTCAGAGTGCTATTTATTTAGCAAAGAATCAAGTTCATCATGCACGTACAAAACACATTGACGTGAGGTTCCATTTTGTTCGTGAGATTATTGACGAGGGAAATATTCTTCTTCAGAAGATTGGGACCGCTGAGAATCCTGCGGATATGTTGACAAAGCCAGTTTCGTTGCTCAAGTTTAAGCATTGCTTAGACTTAATTGGCATTTGTAAAGTTTGTTGATTGCCCCATGGGGGATTGGGAGACGACCATTGAGAGTGTTGCTTCGAGGTTTTGAGCCAAGGTGGAGATTGTTGATGATTGGCTCAAAAATAGTCAAAAGCAAAACTGCTTTCGGCTTGATTGGCTCAAAAATAGTCAAAAGCAAAACTGCTTTCGGTGCTTTCGGCTAGCAGACAAATTGGAGACAAATTAATGGCTAGCATTGATGGCTTACTTTTACCTTTTGACTTGTGTGTTTTGCTTTTGCCGTTGGGTGGTTGAAGAGCAAATGTTTGGCTTATAAAAGGGAACATGCATTTGGGAAAAATGAAAGAGCGGAAAGCACCGAGAGTTGATGAGAGAAGAAAGAAGTTGGGAGAGAGAAAAATAATAGTTTGGGCAACTAAGTTTTTGTTGCTACTGTTGGTTATTTTTCCCTCTCTAAATTGTACTCAATTTGTATCCCCTTTATATTCTTGAGTGTGTGAGCTTGGGTATATTTGGGGCTTGGGTTTTCTGAGTGGTTAAACACTATTGTAAATTGTTCATATGGTACTAACATTTGGTTACTTTCGATCTAGTGACTTCCATACATATGCAGTGGAGAGAAGAAATAGATGGAGTGAAGAAAGCCAATAGCCATCATTCAAATATGTGTTCCCTGTTAATGCACTTGGGTATTGATCATAAGATTGACTCGACCCTTGAGCTACTACATTTAGGCTTATATACACAAACAGATAGATAATGTTCCATTCTATATGATGTGCAAGTGATTTTTGTTTCACATATTATATTCTTGTGTCTGGTTTGCTTGCATTATCATTTTCTGTGCTTGGTTATATCCTACACTTGCATAAACTTCATTCTAGTTCTATTAAGTTGATAATAGCTTTTGTGGAACAGGGACCTTGTAAGAGTGCTGGAAAATTGAAGAGTGCCGGAAGAGTGTGGTTCGAAGTGTGCTCCAGTCTTGTGGGGCACTTCAGCAGTTGAGAGAGCTTCAGTATCCCAAGTGTGGTATCTTGTGCTGCAGTGTCAAGCAACGTTCCTCCGTTCTGATTTCGTGTTTTTAAATTTATTTTTTGTTTGTTTTTTTTTTGTTTTGTTTCCTATTTCGAACCAGATTGGAAAAGACTTAGAGTGCTCTTGTACTTGTAATCTTCTTATTCAATTAGTGAAAAACCCTAGCAACCTCGTGGACGTAGCTCAATTATGAGTGAACCACGAAAAACTGTGGTGTTGGATTTGTGTGTGAATGTTTGTTTGTTCTTTTGATTCTCGATCTCTGTTATCACCGAAAAACGGGAGGCAGAGAATCATAGGTCCTGAGGCCACCACAGAGTGAGCTGCTCCTTTGTCTTGAGCTGGCGTGGGAGCGGGCGCAGCATCAAAATCTTGGGCCGAAGACATAGCCGCAAAGAAAGCCACCACGGCAAAGGCAAAGACCAAGGCCTTCATCTTCATCACACTGCTGCTCAAATGTGCTATTGCAAATCAAAGATTTAATTTGAATGAAGAAAAAAAAAAAATCTTTTAGTTTTAGCTAGAGAGAACAAATGAAGAAGAGAGTTGGGCTAATTGCTTGCTTCCCCAAATATATAGTGATATTTGGGGAAGGGGAGTGGGGCCACACAGTGGAGAGAGAACATGGGTCAAGAGCTGGATTTATGGGGTGGCCACGTTGTGGTGTCACAAAAGCAGAAAACCAACTGCTAGAATTTGTTTTGATTTCCAATTTTGAAAGCCAACGTTCACCCACTCAGATATTTTCTTCCCACAATTGCCTTCTGCGTAAATCTTTGTTCTTCTTAGCTGACAAGTGAGACCATGCAGGTGAGGTCGGTGGTACTATTGACCTAATGGGGGAAATGGAGTAGAATTTGCTCTCAAATCATGCGATGGTGTTTCATTTATTCAATTATATAGATGACAGGTAATTAAGAGCATTTATCTCTGTATCTGAGATCCTAAATTCGATTTTGAACCCAACTTCCTTAAAACTAGTACTTATATTAAAATAGATAACACATAAAACATATATGTAATATGGGACCATGAGGCTCTGCATTTAGGTCCCGCATTTCGTTAAATTTAAATCACTCAAACAATATAACCACTTAACACATGACACGTCATCAAACTTTAAATGAGGTTTTGTCTTTTCCTTCCAAAATTCACGTTTACATCGTTGAGGTTTTTGACAGGCTTCCTCTCCTCTCGCGAGTGTGTTTCTTCCTGGTTTGAGCTTTGTGGTTTCAATCAACTACCTTACTTCCAAATATTGTCCAACTTAGTCTCTCGTCTTTATAAAAACAGTAGTTCCAATAGTTTGTATTAAAGAAACTTTGGAATTAAAACGCAATTCCAAATTACCCGTGAAGAAAGTGAGATCGATATCAAACCAGGTGAAGCGTTGACTTCTTTTGGATGTTATAATATGCAAGAGTTCAACCATCTTCCGATTGCTTACCACTAAAGATCATTCTCTATTGACCAAGTGAACCTATGTTAATAATATATTTCGACATATATCTTTGTTGTGGCAATTGAAACTACAAAGAAAGCTCAAACCAGTAAGGAGTTCTAAAAAAAATGCTGGATAAAACACGCTCACTGAGAAAAGGAGGAAGTCCGTTAAAACATACACTCAACATGTTAACGTGAGTTTGGGAGAGAAAAAAAACATTGCAGAGCACTAATGTAAAAATAAATTATTCGCTGAAAATAGTGAAAACAAGACAATATTCATCATGCTGACAGAGAACATTGCGTGAAAAGAAAAAATTAAATTAAATTCATTGGCCCTATTTTAGTAGTTCACCTCGCGCCCCAATAACCATAAATTGACAAATTAAAAGAAAAGAAAAAGAGTCTAAATAATTATATACACACACCTACAATACAAAGATGAAGTCAAGAAAAAGCATCGAGTCCGTCGATGAGAAAAGTTGTAAAAGCCTCCATTTGAGGCTTTGGTAGGACCAAGCCAACCTCAATCCCACCCAATATGCCTGTACTCTCAGGGCATGTTTACATATCAGTAATAGATATGGGAGGAAATTGAATGATTTTCATTCCCGACTTTCCCTGCGTTTACTTGCAATCAGGAATGAAAAAATAAGTGAGCCCCACCTCAAAATCGGTAATCACATCCCTTCAAAACTAACTGTCAGATCAATTAGGGGGGAATACCTTTTGCAATATCCTCTATCAGTTTTGGGCCTTCCCCATCCAAAATCTGTCTCATACAGATCCACCTTAAGTGACCGGAAAACCGTAACATAAAGCTCCGACCGGAACATGACCTCCCACTCTGTATCCACTTCTCTGCCCCTCCCAAAATTACCTTGTTTAGCTTCTTAACAGTATTTCCAATTGCCCTTGCCGCAACAACAATTCAATTTTCCCCCAACAAGTCCTTCCTCACCGCCATCGACCGGCCAAACCCGACGCAATTACCAACTTATTTAGGCGGTACTGGATGATCCATAAGGGTTAACCCACCCCCAATAAACCCAAAATAATTCGGATCTTCACTACACCAAATGTTGTGATTAAGATAATTTTCTTGGATTTTGACCAAACAAACCCACAGAAATTGCACATGTTGGGACATAACATATGGGGATAAATGTACCGGATGCGGCTCATTTCCCTTATTGCATAAAGCAATAATCCAATTCTTGATGCCCTCCATTTGGGTCAAGTCCACCAAAAAAGTGGCCCTGACCACGATCGTTGAATGTCCATTATTTTAACTAGGACCAAGAAGAAGCAAGCCTTGTCAAGAAATTCGATTCCACCAATTCTTCAAGAAGATGGCCTCCAACCCATATGGATCAACAATAGCCGTACGATCATAAGAGGGCTTTGAATAAATAAATAAATTGTCTTTGGATTCCTCTTTACGCTACGGCCTTCTGCCTGCATAATAAAATTGTAATTGGCTTGACGTGCATGACTAAAGAATATTTCACTCAACTACATGACCGCCAGTGTGTGGACGGCTGACAAATTATTGCATGGCACCTAATCATATATCGCTTCAACTCTATTGTCTTTGCATTCACATGAAAAGCCGTCCACACACTATAAATAAAAATAAAAATAAAAATAATAATTGATATGCCTATAGAAGATAATAATTGATTTGAAAACCATTACGTTACATGATATTGTATAGTATTAGTAATTTAATATAAAAAGTAGATAGCTGGCATCTGTTGGAATTGCCATGAAACCAAAACCGAGTCACTTGGAAGCAATAAACAAGGAGAAAGAAAGAATTGTTTATTTCTCAAAGTAGACAACACCAACGGCTATCACACATGTCACCAACCAATTGGCCTCCTCCATTCAAATAATGACAAAACCAGTCAAAGATGACATTTCGGCATTTCCTCTTCAACTTGCTCCACTGGCTGTTCCACACCAAATATTCAAAGCTTTCCCACGTGATTTGATGCATGTTTCCTTTTTCCTTTGTCCAATTGTTAATACTCTTGCTCCACTTGCTGTTCCACAGCAAATTACTCTAACAAACCACAACTTTCGGCAAGAATACTCTTTTCCTTTCTCCAGGTGAATACTCGTTTCCTTTCTCCAATGGCAGAAGGAGTCCTCTTCAACATTGCACAAGGAATCATTGAAAGGTTAGGCTCCCGCGCTTTTGAAGAGATTGGATTGGTTTGGGGTGTCAACGATGAGCTCCAAAAGCTTAAGCTTCTAGTTTCCCAACTCCGAGCTGTTCTTCTTGATGCTGAGCAAAAGCAAGCCAGCAATGAAGCAGTCAAAGAGTGGCTCCAACGCGTAGAAGATGCAGTTTATGAAGCTGATGACGTGCTCGATGAGTTTAACACCGAAGCTCAGTGGAGACAAATGGTGCCTGGAAATAATAAAGTGTCAAAGCAGGTACGCATCTTCTTCTCTAGCTCAAATCACCTTGTTTTTGGGCTGAAAATGGGTCATAAGATAAAAGATCTTAACAAGAGACTTCATGAGATTGCCTCGAATAGAACATTTTGTCAATTAGAAAGGAATCGTGAAGATGTAGAATTTGTAAGAAGAGAGAGGGTCACTCACTCATTTGTCCGCGAGGATAATATAATAGGGAGAGATGAAGATAAAAGCGCAATTATTCAACTTCTGTTGCATCCCATCCCTACAGAGAATACAGAGAATGTGTCCACCATTTCCATTGCGGGATTTGGAGGAATGGGAAAAACTGCACTTGCCCAACTCGTATTCAACGATGAAGAGGTTCAAAAGCATTTTGAGCCGAAAATGTGGACATGTGTCTCTAATTCATTTCAGTTGGATATACTTGTTAGGAAAATCCTAAAAGCGGATAACCTTGACATGGATCAGTTGCAAAATGAGCTTAGGAAGAAGATCGATGGGAAGAGATACCTCCTTGTGTTAGACGATGTGTGGAATGAGAATCGTAACAAATGGCTTAGCTTGAAAGACTTGTTGGTGGGTGGTGCAGTAGGAAGTAGAATTCTAATAACTACTCGTAGTAAAAACGTTGCAAATATAGCAGATACAGCTGAACTATATAACTTAAGGGGCTTGAATGAAGAGCAGTCCTGGTTTTTATTTAAGAAAATGGCGTTCAAAGAGGGAAAAGAGCCAGAGAGTTCAACAATTAAGGCCATTGGGGAGGAGATTACTAGAAAATGTCAGGGGGTTCCTCTTGCTATGAGGACCATAGGACGGATGTTGTACTCGAAACATCAAGAAACTGAGTGGTTGGCTTTCAAAAGTAACAAGCTTTCAACAATAAGTCAAGAAGAAGATGATATTATACCAACGCTTCAGCTGTAAAATAGGTATGAAAAGATATTTAACCAGAAATAATTCTTATTGATCGTTGATGTATGTTTATATAATACATTCCGTAGGTTTCCCCTACAAGTAAGCTAACTAGCTAGGAAAGAATATATACGGGAAATCAAATAATATAACATTCCTATTCTATTATACAATCCCTAAACTGAAGGGTAATCTTTGATTCTCAACACTCCCCCTCAAGTTGGAGAGTGGATGTCAAGAACTCCCAACTTGCGTGACATACGAGCGAAATCATCTTTGCCCAATGCTTTGGTGAAGATGTCTGCTATTTGTTGGGAAGAAGCAACATGCTTTGTCGTTACAGAACCATCTTGGATTTTGTCTCTAATAAAATGACAATCCATTTCAATGTGTCGTGTTCGCTCATGGAAAACAGGATTTGCTGCTATATGTAACGCAGCTTGGTTGTCGCAATGAAGTATCGCTGCCTTCCGATGTGGCAACTGAAGATCTCGTAACAAACTACGCAACCAAGTCAGTTCACAACAAGCACCAATCATAGCTCTGTATTCTGCTTCTGCTGAAGAAAGTGAAACAGTTTTCTGTCTTTTTGATCTCCAAGAAATCAAGGAGTTTCCGAGAAAAACACAATATCCAGTGATAGATCTTCTGGTGGTTGGACAACCTCCCCAGTCAGAATCACAATAAGCTCGCAATTTTAAGTCATTTTGAGCTGGAAAAAATAAACCTTGTCCTGGAGTGTTTTTGAGGTACTTCAAGATGCGCAACGCCGCCTCCATATGAGGTTTACGTGGCTCATGCATAAATCTACTGAGCACATGCACTGCATATGTAATGTCTGGTCTCGTGATGGTCAAGTAAATCAAACGACCCACTAACCTCCTGTACTTGGCTGGATCTTTAAGCAATTCACCTGTGTCAGATAATTTCAAATTTTGTTCCATGGGAAATAAGACAGGTCGTACCCCAAGAAAACCACTATCTTTAAGGATGTCAATGGTGTATTTCCTCTGAGAGATGCTAATGCCTTTCTTTGAACGCGAAACTTCAATACCCAAAAAGAATTTAAGGTCACCGAGATCCTTAATGCGGAAGCGGGTATGAAGAAAACGTTTAAGAGAATTAATGGCACCCAAGTTATTTCCTGTGATCAATATATCGTCAACATAAATCAAGAGAGCAATGAATGACTTTCCTCTTTTGCACGTGAATAAGGAATAGTCTGCTTTGGACTGAGTAAAACCAACAGCTTGAATAGCTTCAGAAAATTTGGCAAACCACTGACGAGAAGCTTGCTTTAGGCCATATAAAGACTTGTGGAGGCGACATACCAAATTCTCCCCCTGTCGCTGAAGACCAGGCGGTGGTGTCATATAAATCTCTTCATGGAGATCCCCATGAAGGAAGGCATTATGGACATCTAGTTGATGAAGGGGCCAAGATGAAGCAGCAGCAAGTGCAAGAAGGCTGCGAACAGTAACCATCTTGGCGGTAGGAGAAAAAGTATCATGAAAATCAACACCCTCTGTCTGTGTATAACCCTTGGCGACTAACCGAGCTTTGTACCGTTCAATAGATCCATCAGAATGATGTTTGATCTTGTAGACCCACCGACAACCAATAGGGTGCTTACCAGGAGGAAGAGGAGTAAGAGTCCATGTATGATTGGACTCTAAAGCTTGAAGTTCAGAGCGCATGGCTTGCTGCCAGGTAGGATCAGAATTGGCCTCAGAGAAGGAACGTGGCTCCACACTGTGACTGATGTGAGTAATGAAAGCAAGATGTGCTGGTGTATATCTGTGATAAGAAATAAAGTTGCTCAAGGGATAACGAGTACCTGAGGTGCGATGTGAAGACGAAGACTCTGATTGGGCATCGTTGGGTAGCGTTACTTGAGAGCAAACATAGTCTTGGAGGCGCACATTCGGAACCTTGTGACGTTCAGATTGGCGAGTGGGTGGAACGGGTGGTGCCGGTGAAGGTGGTGCAATAGGAGGAAGAGAGGATTGGATGGCAAGAGGATCTGGTGCTGGAAGAGGAAGATCTGCAGAAGGAGGCGCAAAAGGAGTGGAACTCATTGGACTAATAGGCAAAGTGTGCTCCGTGGGCTCAGGAGCTAGATTGGAAGTTTGTGGTGGAGATGAGTCATGGGCTGAAATGGGTAAAGGAAGGCTAGTGTTTGAGATGGTGGTGGGACCAGCCGTTGGAGTAGAAAAAGGGAAGACATCTTCCTGAAATAAAACATCTCGGCTAGTGAATATTTTTTTAGTGGACAAATCATAGAGTTTATATGCCTTTTGGCCAAGTGGGTACCCAATAAAAATGGATTTAACTGCTCGAGAATCAAACTTTTTGGTAGGGTGGACTATAGTAGCATATGCAAGGCAACCAAATACTCTTAAATGTGAATATGATGGGATTTTGTGATATAAACGTTCAAAAGGGGTTTGTTTGGAAAGAACTAAAGTGGGAAATCGATTAATCAAATGAACGGCAGTGAGAATGCATTCCCCCCAAAGACGGAGAGGCAAGTGTGCTTGAAATCGCAAAGCACGTGCGGTCTCAAGAATATGACGGTGCTTACGTTCGACAACACCATTTTGTTGGGGTGTGTAGATGCAAGAATGTTGATAAATGGTGCCTTGTTCTTTAAAAAAATCTCGCAATGAAGAAAATTCACCCCCATTATCGACCCTAATTGCTTGGATTGTAGCAGTGAATTGGGTCTGAACCATGGAAAAAAAGGATTTTAGAATCCCTTGTGTTTCATGCTTATGATGCATAAGGAAAAC
Organism: Prunus dulcis; assembly: GCF_902201215.1. Classification (NCBI taxonomy): domain Eukaryota; kingdom Viridiplantae; phylum Streptophyta; class Magnoliopsida; order Rosales; family Rosaceae; genus Prunus; species Prunus dulcis. The sequence continues at coordinate 1,161,763 of NC_047651.1, forward strand.
CCAGGTAAAGCGAGAATAATCATCCACTATAGTTAAAAAATAACGACCCCCAGAAAGGGAAGGAACTTTGTGAGGTCCCCAAATATCACAATGAATAAGGGAAAAAGGTCTTGAAGTTGAAATTGAACTGATGCCAAAAGGAAGGCGAGTTTGTTTAGAAAAATGGCAAGCATCACAAACATTATGGAAAGAAAACGAACAATTCAAATGTTTTGCTAAAAATTGTAAACGAGAGGATGAAATATGCCCTAAACGGCGATGCCATAAATCTCCAGGAGTTGTAACCAGGTGACAGGAAGATTGGATGGTGGATGGTGTTCTGTCAGACGCCAACGCCACAAGGTAGTAGAGCCCATCACGCTCCTTACCCAAACCAATCATCGTCCTCGTCTTCAAATCCTGTAAAATACACCAAGTGGGAAAGAAAATTACTGAGCATTGTAATCCTTTCGTAAGTCGACTTATGGACATCAGATTAACTTTAAATGTAGGCACACATAGCACATCTCGTAAATAAAAATATGAGTTCAAAGGAAGAGTCCCAGTAGATGCAATTGGCGCTGTTTCTCCACTAGGCATAGTGACCGGCAACATAGAGGAAGTGTTCATCCTCTTGGTAAGGAATTTCGAATCTGATGTAATATGATGAGTTGCTCCACTATCAATTATCCAATGTAAATTGGGTAACAATTCGGAAATACCTGAAGAAGCTGAGGCGGTATTGGCTTGTGGTGCAATGTGGGAGGGATTAGTGTTGTCACTCATCATCGCATGAATTTTCTTACATTGATCCTCGGATAAAGATGGCATAGCTGTGTGAATCTCCTGCAAGGATGGACCATTGGATGCCACATTATTGGCGGAACTGCTGCTACCTTTCCCTTTACCTTTCCCGGATTTGTGAAGCCTGTGTCCAGGGGGATAGCCATGTAGCTTGTAGCACTTGTCCACTGTATGGTGATCCTGATCGCAATGGCTGCAGTGAAGAGGTTTGCGCCCAGAAGAATTTGAACGATGATTGTTTCGAACTGCCATAGCTGCTGGTTCGGTGATTGCTTGGCTGGAACCTAAGTCACGCTGCTTTTCTTCTTGGGTGATCAAAGAATAAGCCTTGCGAACCTTAGGGAGAGGCTGCATAAGAAGTATTTGGCCTCGGATGGCGCTGTGGGACTCATTAAGCCCCATAAGGAACTGCATCAACGAGTTTCGTTCCTCCTGTTCGACATGCTTCTTCATGGCACCCCAAGAGCAAGCTGGGACGTCGCTGTAAGAAGACAGCTCGTCCCACAGACTCTTCATCTTGGTGTAATAAACAGCAACAGACATCTGCTCCTGTGAGAGGGAAGCTATGGTGCGTTGTATCTCGAAAATACGGGGAGCGTTAAGTTGGGAAAAACGTTCTTTAAGGTCCTCCCAAATCTCTTGTGCGGTGGAGGAGTATAACACGCTTTCTGCAATATCTGGTTCTATCAAATTGAGCAGCCAAGATAAAACCATGTCGTTGCAACGCTGCCAAACCTCAAAAGTCTCAGGATTAGTTTTCTCCGAAGGGGCTTTGATTGTCCCATTCACGAACCCCAATTTGTTCTTCGCGCTTAGGGAGATGCGCATAGAGCGGCACCATGTCGCATAATTGTTTCCATTAAGGATTTGGAAACAAGAACCATTCCAGGATTATCAGAATGGTGAATGAAAAAGGGATCGGAAGCATCGTTTTTGCTTCCCGATGCAGCGGATTCTTGGTCTTTGGTCATGGTGGCAGCGTCAAGGAAAGGATGAAAATTAAGGTTGAAAGGTGACTATTTGACAAGTGCGGCTAGAGCCAAGAGCTAGAGTTTCCTCCGCTCTGATACCATGTAAAATAGGTATGAAAAGATATTTAACCAGAAATAATTCTTATTGATCGTTGATGTATGTTTATATAATACATTCCGTAGGTTTCCCCTACAAGTAAGCTAACTAGCTAGGAAAGAATATATACGGGAAATCAAATAATATAACATTCCTATTCTATTATACAATCCCTAAACTGAAGGGTAATCTTTGATTCTCAACATCAGCTGAGTTATGATGTTCTCCCATCACGTTTGAACATTGTTTTGCTTATTGTAGTTTGTTCCCGCCTGATTATGAGATTCCCGTAGAGAATTTAATTAAGCTGTGGGTGGCACAAGGGTTCGTTAAGTCTTCAAATCCAAATGAGTGCTTGGAAGATGTTGGTTATGAATATTATAACGAACTAGTTTGGAGATCTTTTTTCCAAGAAGAAGAAAAAGATGAGTTTGGTATAATAAAAAGCTGTAAAATGCATGATCTCATGAATGAACTTGCTGTTAAAGTGGCAGGGGAGGGAAGCACAATAATAGATCGCAATAAGACTGATTTTGATGCAAGACGTCTTCTTCATGTATCTTTCAATTTTAATGTTGATTCGTTGGAATGGAAAATACCAACATCCCTGCTGGAATCAAATAAGCTAAGGACTTTTCTTTTCCTAAGCCAAAAGGAGGGGGGGATGTCATTCCGTGCGTCATTTTGTGCTATAATTGCTTCAAATTTTAAGTCATTGCGTATGTTGAGTTTGAAAAAATTGGGAGTTATGAAATTGCCAAAATGTCTTAGGAAAATGATACATTTAAGATATCTTGATCTTAGTGGAAATCCCATTAAGAGACTTCCAAATTGGATAGTGAAACTTCAAAATTTGGAAACACTAGATCTCAATTGTTGTCGGTTTCTTGTGGAATTGCCTAGAGATATTAAGAAATTGATCAACTTGAGGCATCTCATTTTGGCAAATTGTGACAACTTGGCTTGGATTCCTCGTGGATTGGGTGAATTGACTCATATTTGTACTTTGAATACATTTGTTTTGAGTGAAAACAAATCCATGTTAAGGGACAGTGCAGGGCTCAATGAGTTGGAAAAGCTGAAGGATTTAAGAGGAGAGTTGAAAATCAAAAATTTGAGGTGCGAGCAAGATATGGTGTCAGAATTGAATGATGATTGTGCAGTTTTGAAGGAGAAACGACATCTCTATTCGTTGGCTTTATATTGGATGCACATTGAAAGAGAAAATAATGATGCGGAGGAGCGTGATGTAATGGAAGCGCTGCAGCCCCATTCGAGTCTAAAAGAGTTAGTGGTGAACGGATACCCGGGTGCGAGGTTTGCGAGTTGGTTTCATTCTCTCACAAATATTGTTAATCTCACATTGTCTGACTGTGATAGATGCCAACATCTTCCACCGTTGGATCATTTACCTTTTCTTAAGAGTCTTGATCTTAACGAGTTAAGGAATTTGGAGCACATATCAGCAGAAGACATGGTTAAAGACTTTGCCAGTGATGAGACGATGATGATGTCAGCTGCTTCTCCATCGACGACCTTCTTTCCCTCCTTAGAGATTCTTTATCTAAGCACATGCCCTAATCTCAAGGGATGGTGGAGGAATGAAACAGCTTCAGCTTCAGCTTCTTCATTTCCTTGTCTTTCTTTTTTGTCTATATATGGTTGTCCTAACCTAACTTCCATGCCGCTGTACCCAAATCTTGATGAACTGTGGTTAGAGAAAAGCAGCTGGAAGGTCCTTCCCTCCTCCTTTGTTCCCTCTTACAAATTAAAACGTCTGATGATTAGGGGCGTTAAGGATATAGAATATGTGCCAGAAGAAGGGATTGGAAACCTCACATTACTTGAGAAGCTTGAAATTAAAGGTTGTCCTAATTTGGTATCACTACCAGATCAAGGGATGGGTCGCCTCATCTCCTTACAGGAACTGCATATTTCAAATTGTCCTAAATTGGCATCTGTGTTAGAATTCTATGGTTTGTTTGTATATTGTTAGAGAAAAGATGAGCAATATTCAGAGAAGGAAGAGAAAGAAGAGAAGAATGAATGAATGCTTGTATTCTGTCACACTCTCTTTGCTTACATAGAGCACTCAGTAGTGAGTAGAGAGAAGAGATTCTTCTCTAACAGAATGCAGCTGTCACCCTATGAGGTATTTACACTTGTCATCGCAAAACTAAGCTAGAGAATCCACTTGGACTATGATCCAATGGTTCTAATTACATCTCAAAAATGAAATAAACATAAATGATAGTAATAGAGCTTGGTGACTTCAGCTTCAAGAAAAGCAGCTGCAGGTTAACATTCCAACATTCTGGACCATGGGCTTTGATTAGGTGACCATGAAATAACAGCAAGGTTCTCCACAGAATCTTTAAAAAGCTGTACTATTCGTGATTCAGCTTCCAAGTCTTCAGCAATGAAGTCATCCTCAAATTCTGCCTTTTCTGGAAAGCTGCCATCTTCTTCACATATCATGCGCATACTCAAAACCTGCAGTGCTTCCATGGCCGTGCTGTGAAAACCACTGTTGGCATATTGATGGACATATTTTATATTATATATTTAACCTCATTCTTAGTATATTTTGGTTAATATTTTGGAAGAATTTTGATACTTTGAATTATATTTCCAATATAGGACTTTCGACTCTCTCTGGAGCAAAACATAATCAAATGGAGGAATTTTGGAGTAATTCCAGTTGGAGGACGTTCTTGAGTCACTTAGCTTGATCATATCAAAATTTCAGAGTTTTCTTCCAAGCGGTTATTTTCTGGCAATAAAATAAAGGAGCAGTGCGCGGTGCTGGAATAGTGACGTGTTGGGCTTTTATTGCGTTTTTGGAGCACAAGATGACCTCGGATGGGTTCGTGGCCTTCTAGAGAAGTGTTCAGAACATTTTTATCTTTAAAACAAGCTATCTTGGGCCAGATTTGGAGGAGATTTGGGGCAAAAACGTGGCTGGGCAGATTTTGGGCAGATTCTCCTATTCCAATTTGGACTTTATTTCCTAGTTTTATTTTATTTTAATTAGTTTCCTTGTGGGGATGGAAAAGCTGTACATTGGCAGCTAGGTTTTAAGGGGTATTTAAGCTCTTTCTCACAAGGAATTAAGGACTTCTTTTTCCCTTTTGAACTTTGCATTGTGGAGAGCAATTGCTAGGGTTTTGGGTTTTCACAACTTTCAGGTGTTTTCGTTCTTTTCTTCTTAATGATATTTTCTTGGATTTCAATTATGAGTATGCGTAACTAAATTTCTTTTGCTAGGGTGAAGCCTTGAACCTTAGCATGAATATGTGATTTTTATTTAATTGCTTATGATGAGTGCATGCCTACTTGAATTGTTAATCACTGTTTTAAACTATCTAATTGTCTTAATGCCTGATCACCATTAGGATCTTTAGAAAAGTAATTGGATGCAATTTTGGTCGGAAGGTTCCCTGAAATTGATGCTAGCTTCTTGTGATTAATAATTGTAATTTCACTTAAGATGAACACCACGTCTTAAGGGTTGCATGGTTTTTCAAAGGGTTTTCATAAAACTTAATGAGTCTTTCATGTTCAGATTTGATCCGAACGTCCGGACGGGTTGCATGTTGGATATATGTTCTGTGTTGGAGGTTCCAAGTAGAATATACATTAGGAAAACCTAACCTTCAAAGTGGCATGTGCAAATCATAAGTAATTGGTAAAAGTTCATAGGATTGCTAGGTGATGGTGAAACCCTAGTGCTTTTATAAATTGATATTCAAAACTTTTTCCTTCAATCATATTTGTTCTTGTTTTAATATTTGTTTTTAGAATCAACCAAATTCATAATCATCTTTCTTGACCTTTTATTTTAAGTAGTCATTTGGAATTTGTTTTTACTTAAATTCTTTTTTTGCAAACGAGGGTAACATGGCGTTAGAATTACCTGCGGCAGGTAGACCACTCAGGCAGTCATTGGAAGCCCGTGCCACTGATGTTCCCAATTGCATTGTGTATCCTGAACAAGAAGAGGGTGATTCGTTCGAGATCAGGCACCATATGCTTGAAATTCTACCTACTTTTCGGGGGCTGCCTAATGAAGATGCAAACATACATATTGCAAAATTTATTGTGGGTTGCAAAAATATTTTGATTAGGGGTTTTTCTGCTGAGGCTATTAAGTTACGTCTTTTCCCTTTCACTTTGAAGGACAAGGCAGAAACTTGGTTATTCACTCTACCCTCTAATAGCATTACTACTTGGCAGCAGTTACACACAAAATTCCTGAACAAATATTATCCAGCATCCAAGACATTGAATTTCAAGAGGGAGATTTTGACATTTACACGAAGCCTAATGAAGAGTTTCATGAAGCGTGGGAGAGATATACAGAGATGTACATAAAGTGTCCACATGTTAAAATTGATTCAGATACACAAATGAATATTTTCTTTGATGGGCTTAATCCTACATCTAAGAGCCATGTGAATGCATCAACTGGAGGATCATTGTCAAATAAATCTGCAAGAGAGGCATTTGAACTGTTTGATATGATGGCTACAGAATCTCAGCAATGGGCAGCAGAACATTCACAGAAAATGGGCATTTTTGAGTTATCAGTAGGTTCTCCCAACATGTCTGCACAAATGGAAAAAATGGATAAGAAAATTGATGCAAAGTTTGATATGCTTCTACAACATATAGCAAGTTCTACACAGCAGCCACCTACATCAACAGTTTGCACCATATGCAGTATGGCTACACATGACATAATGGGCTGCCCACATAGAGGCTCTTACCCAGAGCTTGTTGAACAACATGTCAATATGATGAACAGCTATCAAAGGCCTAGGAATGATGCATATGCAACTCATTACAATCCTGGATGGAGGGATCACCCTAATTTCAAATGGGGTGGCAATCAGACTAATGCCAAACCATTCCAGCATGCACAAAAACCTTTTGTTCCCCCCAAACCATCTCTGGAAGATCAACTTGCTAAACTGGCAGCAACAACTCAATCATTCATCGAGGGCAACAATCAAAGATTTCAAAATGTTGAAGCATCAATTAAAAGTTTGGAGCAACAATTTGGACAGCTAGCTACACAGATTTCAAATAGAGAAAAGGGCAAATTTCCTAGTCAAACAATTCCTAATCCAAATGGACGTGAAGATTGCAACGTTGTTCGGACTTTACGATGTGGAAAAAGCTATGACAATCGTGAAAATAGCATTGAAAAGGAGCAGCAAACAGTGAAGGATAATACAGAAAATTTTGCAGCAGCAGAATCTGCCGAACCTGCAGAAAGACATAATTTGGCAGATCTAGAAACTGTTCCAAAACAAGTTCCTGAGCGTGTTCATGAGGCCCCTATTCCATATCCAGAACGTTTGAAGCCAAAAGCAAAAGATCAACAACTCAAGGACTTTATGCAGACATTATCCAAGGTTCAAATCAACATTCCATTACTGGATGCAATCAAGAAAATTCCATCATATGCCAAATTTTTGAAGGAAGTTTGCAGCAGCAAAAAGAAGCTTTCAGATTTGGACAAAGTTATTTTGACAGAACAGTGCAGCACAGTTTTGCTACACAAACTACCACCTAAGAAAAAAGATCCAGGGAGTTTTAATATTTCTTGCACTATTGGAAATTCTAATTTTAAAAGTGCTTTAATTGATTTGGGTGCAAGTATTAATTTGATGCCTTTTTCTGTTTTCCAGCGATTGGGGCAAGGAGATTTAAAGCCTACATCAATTATACTTCAACTAGCTGACCGTTCAATCACTTATCCAAGAGGTGTTATTGAAGATATAATTATTAAGGTTGATAATCTTTATCTACCGGCAGATTTTGTGGTTTTAGACATGGATGAAGACCTTCAAACACCTATTATTTTGGGGAGGCCGTTTATGGCAACAGCTAGGACCTTAATTGATGTGGAAGCTGGAACATTGACTTTACGGGTTCAGGACCAATCTGTGGTGTTTAATTTGTTTGAGGCAGCAAAACGTCCTGCTGAGCACCAAGATTGTATGCGTATTGACATGGTAGATAGGATGGTGCAGGACGGATTTTATGCTAATTCAAAAACATATCAGTTGCTGCATGTTTTACAGGGGGAACTTGAGACAGATTTTGAAGATGAAGGTGTTCTTGAGTACATTCACGCATTGAACAATCTGCCCACAGTGTTGCCAAAATTTAGGAATGTGTACGAGAGTTTAGGGGAGCCCAAACAGCCCCTTAAACCATCTAGACAACAGCCGCCAAAATTGGAGCTGAAGCCTTTACCAAAACATCTTAAATATGCATATTTAGGAGCTGCAGAGACGTTGCCAGTTATAATTGCAGCAGATTTAACACTGACAGAGGAAGATAAATTGCTTCGTGTGTTGAGAAAATATCAAGATGCATTGGGATGGACAATTGCGGACATCAAGGGAATCAGCCCAGCCCTATGTATGCACAGAATATTAATGGAAGACGACGTGAAGCCAACAGTTGATGCTCAACGCCGCCTTAACCCAATTATGAAAGAGGTGGTCAGAACAGAGGTTATGAAATTACTTGATGCCGGTATGATTTATCCTATTTCTAACAGTAAATGGGTTAGCCCGACTCAAGTTGTGCCTAAATGAACCGGTATTACAGTGGTGAAAAATGATAATAATGAGTTAGTTCCTACACGATTGACTACGGGTTGGAGAATGTGTGTAGATTACCGGAAGCTTAACACAGGGACGAGAAAAGACCATTTTCCATTGCCTTTTATTGACCAAATGTTAGAAAGGTTGGCTGGGTGGGCTTTTTCCTGTTTTCTTGATGGGTATTCTGGATATAATCAGATTCCAATCGCACCAGAGGATCAAGAGAAGACTACTTTCACTTGTCCATTCGGTACTTATGCTTATCGGAGGATGCCGTTTGGATTATGCAATGCACCTGCTACGTTTCAACGTTGTATGATGAGTATTTTTTCTGGCTTGGTCGAAAATATTGTGGAAGTTTTTATGGATGATTTTTCTGTTTTTGGGGATTCATATGATCAGTGCTTACAGAATTTATCATTAGTTCTTCAGAGATGTCAAGAGACGAATTTAGTGCTAAACTGGGAAAAGTGTCATTTCATGGTTGAACAGGGAATTGTCTTGGGTCATTCAATTTCTAGCAAAGGCATTGAGGTTGACAAAGCAAAGATTGACGTTATTGCAAAGCTGCCACCTCCTACATCAGTAAAAGGTGTGAGGTCCTTCTTAGGACACGCAGGTTTTTATCGTCGGTTCATCAAGGATTTCTCCAAGATTAGTCGACCTTTGTGCACTTTATTGGCTAAGGATGCACCATTTAATTTTGATAAGGCCTGTTTAGAAGCATTCAACAAGTTGAAAGCACTCCTAACTTCGGCACCCATCATTGCTGCACCGAATTGGGATTTACCATTTGAACTAATGTGTGATGCGTCAGATTATGCTGTCGGGGCAGTTTTAGGGCAGCGAAAAGATAAGCTTCCCCATGTCATCTATTATGCAAGTCGTACTCTCAATGATGCACAACTTAACTATGCAACTACAGAGAAGGAATTGTTGGCAGTTGTGTTCGCACTAGAGAAATTTCGGTCTTATTTGGTTGGGGCTAAAATAATTGTCTATAAGGATCATGCTGCACTAAAATACTTGTTGTCTAAGAAGGATGCAAAGCCTAGATTGATTCGTTGGGTTCTTTTACTTCAAGAATTTGACTTAGAGATTCAAGACAAGAAGGGCAGTGAGAATGTTGTGGCTGATCATTTATCTAGATTAATTATTCCAGCAGCTACAGAGGCAGATTCTCTACCATTGAGTGAAAGTTTCCCAGATGAACAGCTATTTGCTATCAAAATTGACACACCTTGGTTTGCAGATATTGTCAATTATTTGGCTAAGGGTGTGGTGCATCCAGATTTTTCCTACCAGCAGAAAAAGAAGTTTTTATCTGATGTAAAGCACTATTTCTGGGATGAACCGTACTTATACAAGTATTGTGCATACCAGATTATTCGCAGGTGTATTTCGGTGGCTGAACAGGAAAGTGTTTTAAAGTTTGCTCATCACTACGCTTGTGGAGGACATTTTGGGCAGAAAAGGACAGCAGAGAAAATCCTACAGAGTGGGTTATTTTGGCCAACACTTTTTAGAGATTCACAGAATTGGTGCAAGGCATGTGATAGGTGTCAAAGGGTCGGCAATCAATCCAGAAGGAATGAAATGCCCCAGCAAAGTATCTTAATTGTTGAACTATTTGATGTTTGGGGTATTGATTTCATGGGACCATTCCCATCTTCTAACGGGCACCAATATATTTTAGTGGCTGTGGAATATGTCTCAAAGTGGGTCGAGGCCATTGCCGCACAAACTAATCAAGGATCAGTGGTCCTGAAGTTCCTCCAGGGGGTTATGTTTCCACGTTTTGGAATTCCGCGTGTTATTCTTAGTGATGGGGGGAAGCATTTTATTAATAAACCATTTGCTAACCTACTGGCAAAATATGGGATTAATCATCGCGTCGCTACACCATACCACCCACAGACATCTGGTCAAGTTGAAGTTTCAAACAGAGAAATAAAACGTATTTTGGAGAAAACAGTGAGCTCTACACGCAAGGATTGGAGTTTCAAACTAAATGATGCTTTGTGGGAATACAGGACAGCTTATAAGACTCCTATTAGGATGTCACCATTCCGACTTGTTTATGGGAAAGTCAGTCATCTACCTATGGAGCTGGAGCATAAAGCTTACTGGGCCATTAAAGAGTTAAATTTTGCATATGACTCAGCTTGCAGTTAAATGAGCTAGAGGAAATTCGTCAAGGTGCTTATGATAGTTCTCGCATCTACAAGGAAAGAACCAAGGCATTTCATGACAGTCAAATTTTACGGAAGGAATTTCAGCCAGGGCAAAAGGTTCTGTTATTTAGTTCAAGGCTCAAGTTGTTTCCAGGGAAATTAAAATCTCGTTGGACTGGACCCTACCTAGTGACTCAAGTTTTTCCTCATGGAGCAGTTCAAATCACTAATGAAGATAAAGGCAACATGTTCAAGGTGAATGGTCATAGGCTGAAACCCTACATGGAGACACCCTTTGACATTGCAGCCGAGTCTTTGACTCTGAAGGAACCAGTGATTTGACCATCAGGCTTCTGCAAAGTCTAGCTACAGACTTAAAATAGC
>NC_047651.1:1180638-1235796 GCF_902201215.1 Prunus dulcis
CGTCATCTTTTATAGAAAAATCGAAGTGGAAAATGTATTATACGACGGCTGTTTTTATCTAGGCGACGTAGTAGGAATCAATAACGTCGCTTCTAATGTTTTAAAGACGTCATATTTTTTATTGTCGTGAAAATGATATTTAACGGCGTCTTCTTTTAATTTTCGTCGTTGTATGTCTATCTTGCGGCCTTGTTCTATTAATATGTGTCATATTTTTCCTTTTTAACGACGGTTTTTTTAGAGAGTTGGTCGTCTATTCTCATCCCCGACTGCTTTTTTCGTTCTTTTGCAGTACAAAGACGTCGTTTTGTATTTTCAATGGTGTCCATGTCATGGCTTCAGGCTTCAGTTTGGTACTTTTCCACTTTGGTTGATTAATCAGCAATCACCCACTAATAATTATTGAATAAATAATTGCAAAGTTGATAACTTTACCAACATGGAAACATCATTGTACGTTTGAATCTCTTCACTTTCTTTCATGGTTTTTGGCTTCTTATGCCATCTCCAGTCAGGGCTAAACGTAATTTAGAGCTATAAATTTAATTTTTTAAAATATTAATTTTAAAAAAAATAGGGTATGATTAGATTTTTTTCGTCTCTAGTTAGAGCTATATTTTAGGGCCTTTCGTATTTTATTATTTTGAGAAAAACTATAGTATATTCCACAACTTTGTATTGTTTAATTTAATTAAACTACTATTTAGATACAATATTCCATATGACATGTGTACATTGATAAGCAATTAACAAGATTTTTTTTATAAGATTTTGTATCCACGTGGCAAGCCTTATCTTGAAGAAAGCTTAATAATTTTTTGGATATGATTTTCGAGTGACACGTGTTAGTCCGAGAGCAATTATCCAAATTTCCGATTAGATTTTTGTCGACGTGGCACCTCTTATCGTCACCACTTCCTGTTCCACACCAAATAACTCTTATCAACAAACCACAACTTTCGGCAAGAATACTCTTTTCCTTTCTCCAAGTGAATACTCTTTTCCTCTCTCCAATGGCAGAAGGAGTCCTCTTCAACATTGTACAAGGGATCATTGAAAGGTTAGGCTCCCGTGCTTTTGAAGAGATTGGATTGGTTTGGGGTGTCAACGATGAGCTCCAAAAGCTTCAGCTTCTAGTTTCCCGACTCCGAGCTGTTCTTCTTGATGCTGAGCAAAAGCAAGCCAACAATGAAGCAGTCAAAGAGTGGCTCCAAAGCGTAGAAGATGAAGTTTATGAAGCTGATGACGTGCTCGATGAGTTTTATACTGAAGCTCAGTGGAGACAAATGGTGCCTGGAAATAATAAAGTGTCAAAGCAGGTACGCATCTTCTTCTCTAGCTCAAATCAGCTTGTTTTTGGGCTGAAAATGGGTCATAAGATAAAAGATCTTAACAAGAGACTTCATGAGATTGCCTCGAATAGAACATTTGGTCAATTACAAGTGAACCACGAAGATGCACGATTTGTAATAAGAGAGAGGGTCACCCACTCATTTGTCCGCGAGGATAATATAATAGGGAGAGATGAAGACAAAAGAGCAATTATTCAACTTTTGTTGGATTTGGATCCCATCCCTACAAAGAATATCTCATCGATTTCCATAGTTGGATTTGGAGGATTGGGAAAAACTACACTTGCTCAACTAGTTTTAAACGATGAGATGGTTGAGAAGCATTTTGAGCTGAAAATGTGGATATGTGTGTCAAATGTATTTGAGTTGGATATAATTGTTAAGAAAATCATTCAATCTGCAACTAATGACATAGCCAAAAGCCTTGAGATTGATCAGTTGCAAAAAGAACTGAGGAAAATAATAGATGGGAAGAGATACCTCCTTGTGTTGGACGATGTGTGGAATGATAATCGTGAAAAATGGTTTGGCTTGCAAAACTTGTTGATGGGCGGTGGTAAAGGTAGTAAAATACTAATAACTACTCGAAGTGAAAAAGTTGCAAAAATAACAGACACATCTAAACCATATAACTTAAGGGGTTTAAGTGAAGAGCAGTCTTGGTATTTGTTTAAGAAAATGGCATTCCAAGAAGGAAAAGAGCCAGAGAGTTCAACCATTAAGGCGATTGGGGAGGAGATTGCTAGAAAATGTCAGGGGGTTCCTCTTGCTATAAGGACCATAGGACGGATGTTGTACACTAGAGATCCAGAAACTGAGTGGTTGGCTTTCAAGAATAACAAGCTTTCAACAATAAGGCAAGAAGAAAATGATATTTTACCAACACTTCAGCTGAGTTATGATGTTCTCCCATCACATTTGAAACATTGTTTTGCTTATTGTAGTTTGTCCCCGCCTGATTATGAGATTCCCGTAGAGAATTTAATTAGGTTGTGGGTGGCACAAGGGTTCGTTAAGTCTTCAAATCCTAATGAGTGCTTGGAAGATGTTGGTTATGAATATTATAAAGAACTAGTTTGGAGATCTTTTTTCCAAGAAGAAGAAAAAGATGAGTTTGGTATAATAAAAAGCTGTAAAATGCATGATCTCATGAATGAACTTGCTGTTAAAGTGGCAGGGGAGGGAAGCACAAGAATAGATCGCAATAAGACTGATTTTGATGCAAAACGTCTTCTTCATGTATCTTTCGATTTCAATGTTGATTCATCGGAATGGAAAATACCAACATCCTTGCTGGAATCAAATAAGCTAAGGACTTTTCTTTTCCTAAGCCAAAATGGGTGGGAGATGTCATTCCATAAGTCATTTTGTGCTACAATTGCTTCAAATTTTAAGTCATTGCGTATGTTGAGTTTGAATGAATTGAGTGTTACGAAATTGCCAAAATGTCTTAGGAAAATGATACATTTAAGATATCTTGATCTTAGTGGAAATCCCATTAAGAGACTTCCAAATTGGATAGTGAAACTTCAAAATTTGGAAACACTAGATCTCTCAAGATGTGAGTATCTTGTGGAATTGCCTAGAGATATTAAGAAATTGATCAACTTGAGGCATCTCATTTTGGCAAATTGTGACAACTTGGCTTGGATTCCTCGTGGATTGGGTGAATTGACTCATGTTCGTACTTTGAATACATTTGTTTTGAGTGAAAACAAATCCATGTTGAGGGACAGTGCAGGGCTCAGTGAGTTGGGAAAGCTGAAGGATTTAAGAGGAAAGTTGAAGATCAGAAATTTGTGGTGCGAGCAAGATATGGTGTCAGAATTGAATTATGATTGTGCAGTTTTGAAGGAGAAACGACATCTCTATTCGTTGGCTTTATATTGGATGGACATTGAAAGAGAAAATAATGATGCGGAGGAGAGTGATGTAATTATAAAGTCAATGGAAGCGCTGCAGCCCCATTCGAGTCTAAAAAAGTTAGTCGTGAAAGGATACCCGGGTGTGAGGTTTGCGAGTTGGTTTCATTCTCTCACAAATATTGTTAATCTCAAATTGTCTGACTGTGATAGATGCCAACATCTTCCACCGTTGGATCATTTACCTTTTCTTAAGAGTCTTCATCTTAACGAGTTATGGAATTTGGAGCACATATCTGCAGAAGACATGGTTAAAGACTTTGCCAGTGATGAGACGATGATGATGTCAGCTGCTTCTCCATCGACGACCTTCTTTCCCTCCTTAGAGAGGCTTTCTCTAATTGATTGCCCTAATCTCAAGGGATGGTGGAGGAATGAAACAGCTTCAACTTCAGTTTCTTCATTTCCTTGTCTTTCTACTTTATCCATATGTGATTGTCCTAACTTGACTTTCATGCCGCTGTACCCAAATCTTGATCAACTGCGGTTAGAGAGAAGCAGCTGGAAGGTCCTCCTTCCCTCCTCCTTTGTTCTCTCCAAATTAAAATCTCTGGAGATTACGGGCGTTGAGGATATAGAAGAAGGGATTGGAAACCTCACATTACTTGAGAAGCTTCAAATTAATTATTGTCCTAATTTGGCATCACTACCAGATCAAGGGATGGGTCGCCTCATCTCCTTACAGGAACTGGACATTTGGGATTGCCCGAAATTGGGGTCACTACCAGAAGGGATGGGCAACCTCAAATCACTTCAGTGGCTTAGGATAGGGTATTGCCCTAATTTGGCATCACTCCCGGAAGGGCTTCGTTGCCTCCTCTCATTAAAAAGGTTGATAATTGATGGTTGCCCCATCTTAAAGCAAAGATGCCAGAAAGAAACAGGGGAGGACTGGTCCAAGATTGCTCACATCCCAGACATTAGCATTGGTGCGTTTTTCTAACTAATTTCTTTCTTTTGCATTCACACTTTCATTCAAACGGCAACCAACCTCAACTTGTTCATTTTCTTCTTTTTCAGATTGAGGTTATGAATTTTAAGGGTTGGTTCAGTGGAGATTGGATCCCCACTAAAAACTCTTATGGCTTGATTGTGATTGTGCAACAGCAGGTCACCAAAAATGTGGTAGGTATGTATTAGATGATGACCCCTTGATCCTAACATTGTTTTGTTGTTGGTATGTTCACATGATAATAACATTCGGTTCTATTTCTTATTTTTCTTTTATGGATATGCAGTGATTAAAAGAAGAAACTGATTAGGCATCCTGGCTTTGATCATACAAGTGACTCAGTTGTACTTGTAACTCTCAAATTTCCTTATGGCTTTTGACATTGTGAAAGCAGTTTGTATTTTGTCATGATGGCTGATATTTATGAATTAAATTTCAGATTCATCTGCAAAGAATGAGGTTAATTCCCTTCAGTATTCGTCTTTTGGTTGTACTTTAGTTAATGATTGAGTGATAATTTGGTTGTTTAAATTAAGAAATGTTAACATTCATCGTTAATTAATCCAATTATCATTTTCATACAAAAAAATATAAAAACTCGTCATGAACAACTATAATTTGTAATGTTGTTTAATCCATAAATTGTGAATGATAAAATCAACCCCTAGATGTGGATCGGAAGAGAATATTTAAAGAACTTGCCAGCAGCACCCTTCTCTCCCTCCCTAGATAGCAACTCATTCTATGCTGCGGAGAAAATGCCTCCTCCCTTGCGGATTCATACCGCACCGGCATCACTGATTTGAACCATAACAAAAGTACTATGACAACAGAAGATAGCGGTCAAAGCATACTTGCTAAAGAATAAAAGCATAAAGAAAATATCAATGCTTTTTTGTGCTTTTTTTGTTAAATTAACAACAAAACATGCTGCCGCCTCCTCCTAGGCACAGTTGATCTTGTTTAGAGAACTGCAGCACGATTTCACCTTTTAAATATACAAAGCAGTAGCTTACAAAATAACGTAATGAACCAAAAAAGATAAAAGGGCATCCCCTAATTTTCTCAAATATCCTAGCCTAATACAAATCTAAAAAATCAGCGGTAAAAGATCAAGACCTCATCTGTGCCTCTCACCCTCTCCCCTTCTTCCTGAGGAGGCCTTACGCTTTGTTCGACCACAACCAAAAATAATAATAAAGGGAAACTCACTGGAGTCATAATGCCACCTATATATATCATGATTAGGTGGCTCCTTTCCTGGCAGTGTAGTTAGATGACAGTCTTCTGGCCCACGGGCTTTGATTAGGTGACCATGAAATTGGGAAGCCAAGCACGGCGCACCATCTTAGATTCAAAAGGGCAACAGCAAGATTCTCTTCAGAATCTTTAAAAAGCTGTACTATTCGTGATTCAGCTTCCAAGTCTTCAGCAAAGATGAAGTCATCCTCAAATTCTGCCTTTTCTGGAAAGCTGCCATCTTCTTCACATATCATGCGCATGCTCAAAGCCTGCAGTGCTTCCATGGCAGTGCTGTGAAAACCACTGTTGGCATATGCAGAGAAAACAAAATGGCAGGTCGCTGGATCCGGCTGGACTTTTTCTTGGTGCATCCACTCAACGACAAATTCAACTACCTCAATCACTTCCTGACATTTATTGCAGGGGAAAAGAAAAATATATATTACTAACAAATAATGCAACCACAATTTTTGTGGTTGATCAAATTATAATCATGTATATCGAGAACCATCTTATGAGATACCTTTTCACAGGCTTTTTCAAGAATGGTATTAAATAGCAAGGTATCAAGTTCATTGCGTTCTGAACTGGCTTGATCCAAAAGATTCAATGCTTCCTCAATGTCATCATCTTCCAACAGAATCTGGAACAAAACAAGATTCAACATCTTCCTCAAAGTCATCATCTTTAATTAAATTACTTATATTTCATCTTTAATTAAATTACTTATATTTCAGAGAAGACAAAAATGTAACTTCCCTTCTGTTTTCTTTTTCATTTTTAAAAAATGAACTCACTAATTGTCTTCATTTAAATATCTTTATAAATATTTGAACTTTCCATAAATGAAACTTATGAGGACAACAAAAAATTCTCTTTTTGTAAGAGTTCTTACTTCATCCAAAAATGTCATCATGCAATGGGCTATCGAAGAATTTCTATAGCTTATCTATTCAACTTGAAATGACGTGCATTCTCAGACCCAAAAAAAAAAAAAAGAAAAAAAAAAAAAGAAGAAAAAGAAATTAAGTGCATTCATATATTGCAAACACTCTAGTCAGAAAAAAAAATAAAAAATAAAAAAGCATGAAAAAGGATGAATGAAGGGGTTTTTATGTAAACAAAGCAGAACTAAAATGACTAGTTTGCACAACAAGAGTTGGAAAAATTACACTTTTCGATCACATACACAAATGGTAGCAGTTTCCCAAGATGCATGATAATTCAGACTGAGTAATCATAATATTAAAGCTACGTTTATGAGAATGGTGTAAGTCACTGTTAGTGGATAAAAGCCAGCTCGCAACATCATGGAGACCAATGCGCAAGCAGATCTGTAACATCCTAGAATGCTACAACAATCAATCATTATATGATAAGTCGCAGCATCTGCCGGGAAACCAAATGACTTCATATTTTTAAATATCTTAATTGCCATTTGATGTGCAAGCTCAAGGAAATACTACAGATACCGGGCCTAAGAGGCATGGAAACAATATCCTCAAAAAAGTAATCATGCATATGACGTACATCTTTAAATAATTGGCATTAGTGTTGTATGCACACAGCTACAATTTTTTACTACACCAAGTAAAATTCTATCACAGTATCCATTGTTCCCTTTCTCCTTAGCTGCAAGCGAAACTAACAGCCACAAAGGTGAAAGATGAAGTTAGTATATAATTTTTAATGAAAAAAGTGTATATATTCATGCTTCTTATACCTTCATTTTGAATGGAGAATCTGTATTATCTTACTTAAACTGTTTAATAAACCATGTAAAATACGCAAGATTTTCTCCAGTCACCTATCAGACCATAAAATTTTCTAACTGTGCAGTCCAGTTATCAGATGCTGATATTCTTAAGATTTATATGAAAAAACTATGCACCATGTTTCATGCAGTGTTTCCATAGATAATAACCATCATAACCACTAAAACATCTTAACCATAGCAGATACTAAGGAACCCGTGTAAAATAAATAAATAAAATCGATAATTAAAAAAAGATAAAAAGATAAAATGAAAGAGGATACTAACAAATGCTTATGTTGTACAGTGGAAGCAGAAGACAAATTCCATACTGTATCCCACCACATACATACCAATGACCCTTGTCAATCAGAGGCAGGAATATGCCACCTATCAATACTCCATTTCATTCTCTAAACTAAAAGGAAGTATACATGAGGGTAGGGGGTTACCAAGTTCTTCATTGATAAATAACTGTGCTGAATACCATATCTCGCCATATCCAGTTCTATAGCATTAATGCGTTTAGCAGCATCCACCTGTGACAACATGTTGCCCTCTTCGTATGGGGCATTCACGTTACCAAATAACGAAAACAGCAGCTCGTATGTCCTAATATCAGGCACAACTTTTAATTGTTTCATTTTAGCCAACATCTGCACTGCTCGTTCAGGTTGATCCTGCATAGTTCATGCAACAATATTTGAATTTACTGGAGACAAACATGAAAAAAGCTTCCAAGTGCTGGAGAATTAAAACTGAGCATAAAACAGATGAAACTTTCATAAGATGACGAAAATAAGAAAACAGAAAAACATATCCTAATCAGTGTTTTAAATCGCTAAAGCGTTACCTCCCGTGAGGCGAGGAGGCCTTACGTTTCGTTCGACCACAACCAAAAATAATAATAAAGGGAAACTCACTGGAGTCATAATGCCACCTATATATATCATGATTAGGTGGCTCCTTTCCTGGCAGTGTAGTTAGATGACAGTCTTCTGGCCCATGGGCTTTGATTAGGTGACCATGAAATTGGGAAGCCAAGCACGGCGCACCATCTTAGATTCAAAAGGGCAACAGCAAGCTTCTCTTCAGAATCTTTAAAAAGCTGTACTATTCGTGATTCAGCTTCCGTGTCTTCAGCAAAGATGAAGTCATCCTCAAATTCTGCCTTTTCTGGAAAGCTGCCATCTTCTTCACATATCATGCGCATACTCAAAACCTGCAGTGCTTCCATGGCCGTGCTGTGAAAACCACTGTTGGCATATGCAGTGAAAACAAAATGGCAGGTCGCTGGATCTGGCTGGACTTTCTCTTGGTGCATCCACTCAATCACTTCCTGACATTCATTGCAGGGGAGAGAAAAAAAAATATATATATATATATATATTACTAACGAATAATGCAACCACAATTTTTGTGGCTGATCAAATTATAATCATACATATCGAGAACCGTACTGCTCTTTTGATCTTATGAGATACCTTTTCACAGGTTCTTCAAGAATGGTATTAAATAGCAAGGTATCAAGTTTATTGCGTTCTGAACTGGCTTGTTCCAAAAGATTCAATGCTTCCTCAATGTCACCATCTTCCAACAGAATCTGGAACAAAACAAGATTCAACATCTTCCTCAAAGTCATCATCTTCAATTAAATTACGGGAGCTTTAGTAATATACCCAAAATAAGGGCTGATATCATTAAAAAAAACCCCACATGGAATGCACTTTAGAAACATACCCAAAACTCATTTACTAAAATAGAAATGAGTGTTGAAGTTCCTATAAATTACATAACTGCCACTGATTAACTTAAAACAAGTCCGACACAAAAAACTCAAAAAGAAACCCAAAACAAGCCCAGCAAGCCCAAAGTACATTGTTAATACCATATCATATAAGTATATTGTTAATAACATCTCATAGAAAAACATTGTTAATACCATTTCATACAAAAAACTAAAAAAAAAAAAACCCAAAAAAGCCCAGCAAGACATCCAATATCCTTTGCGGAAACCACCGCCAATTGTCCACAGTTTCACCAGAAATAATCGCAAAAGCAAAAGGAAATGCCTCTACAAGAAGAAAAAAAATGTATACTGTTAATAATATGTCATAGAACTATCTTCCTAGTAAAAATCACATTCTACATATCATAAACTTCAAGTGCACAATTATATATATAGCAAATTATAGAGCATGCTTTGTTACTAAAATTCTGTTAATACTATGTCATAGAAGTACATTGTTAATACTATGTCATAGAAATCAACTCAGTTTCAAGGTATGAACAGTATAACAACTGTTCATACCACTTATTGGAAGTCAATAACAACATCATTTCATTTGCATCATAGGTATGATAAACCAAATAAAGTCTAACCAAATCAGAAAATATTTGAGATATGAATAGAGGATCCAGTGTTCGTTAATTTACATATTCAATTGTAAACCAAATAAAGTAAGAGGGCCACATTACATACTAACTCATACATACATATGGACTTAGAAGTCTTTTAAACTACTTGTTAATCCTAGAGACTTTCCTGACTTTGTCTCAAACTCGACATGCAATGAACTGTTCCCAGTATAAATGATCAGCCATGAGAAAGCTGTCAGGTTCTTATTACTAAACTAAACAAGAAGCTGGACACGTTAAAGGAATATACAATTATTTCTATCCGCAAAAAAATGTCTTTAAACGCAGGACTTGACTTAAACTCTAATGCCTATCATGCTATTGATTGCAAACTGAGTTGAGACTCCAAATCAAATAGTTGGTTGCGAAATTCCATAACTATAGTCAGGTATAGAGCCGTATCATGGATGCTACATTTTAAACCAGGTGAATTACCAATTGCAGCTAGCCTTTCCTTCTTGTTCACTATCTTTTCCTCCTTGCTCAATGGCTTTTTAAACCCAAGTTCGGCTGTTGCCATTTCTTTCTCTTTTCTCTGTGCAGCAAGACGCTCATCAAAACTGCAAAATTTGAGCATTCAGAAAAGACTTCAAGAAAATGAGAACTTGTTCTTCTGCTGAGACTTATCTACCTCTCACTTTGGAATCACTAATAAAAGTAAACAAGGAATGTTTTAACCTAACATCTTGCTTACATCCAAGGATAACATGCCAAGTCAATGAAAATTATGCCCCAGCCCATAAGACAATTTACAACAATAGAAATAATAGAATCGTTCGTTCATAACTAATGCAAGCATGACAGCAGGCCTACCTAAACAAAAACTCCACTCAAACCAAAAGATGATATAGTTGGTCTTATGTTGCACTTTGCAAGTTTGTGTATCACTAGCAGTCATATTATAAATTCCGATTTGCCACAGAAGCATTATTGGCCAAGTAGCTCTTGAATTGCTCAACATCAGAGAACTCAAATTTTAACCTAAAAAAACACGACTAAACAAAAATATAAATAAGCGAAAAAGGGACCCGTGCTATATTCAAATTTTCTGTTTCTTCTCTATGGAAAGCACATGTTAAGAAAGAATAGTGATGTTCGTCTTACAACTGTCATATTTCCAGTAAACACAAGAACATCATCTAAATCATTGCCTAAAGGACTAGCACCAGTATAAATTGTTTCCCACAATTGGTGGATCATATGCACAAAATGGAACCATCGTATAATTAATTCAAGTTAACTGTAATTTCGTAGCCCTAAGCATGACCAGAGGCTACTATCCTTCAAAAATTAAAACAAAAGGAAACGATTAAAAAACCTTATCTAGATTCTTCTGTAAACTCCATAAAATGTTTCCAGCAAACCTCATCTAGTGTTTCTAAGCCATAAGAGAACAACTAAGTCAAAAACCCCCAATATTCTCAAACTTTTAACTAAAAAAGTAACGATGACTAAAGAACAAATAAATTAGTTTCCTTCAATATTGAAACAATCATAAACCACAGCATAAAAAGTTAACATGTTTAGATTTCTAACCTAAGCATACCAACTAAATCGTTGAATTTAAAACGTTCACACGGCAAATACAAAAAGAAAACACAAAGATTCATACAATAAATACTAGAAAATACTGAAATGATAAATCAGGATAAGAATAAAAAGGTGAAAATACGTACATCAGAGGCATTACTAATGAGCTCACAGAGAAAGGTTTCCTTCTTGCTGTAGAAGGTGTTGATGATCAAACTTAGAAGCTGGTTGATCTCATAGATCACGACCCGAGTCCACCTCCTGAGTTGTAAAACGATGTTGCCGAGGTTGGTGTATCCCGCTCTTCAAAGAAAAGCTTATTCAATGACGGTTGCAGATAGGAAGATGAAGTGGCAGCCCCTTTGGCTCTGGAAGCTTCGTTGTCGTCGGCATCGGAGAATAGAAGATTCCGGTTGAAAATCAAGAACACCGGACGGATCTGGCCATTTTGGAATATATCGTCGGTGGAAATCGACGATCCGTCGGGTGCGAAAGAGAAATTGTCTTCATCTTCGTTCTTCTCGCAATCACCACTGGCGTCGGCGTTCCGAACACCTTCATCCGGTAATTGACACCTCAAATCTACAATAGTAACCAAAGAATTCCGCGAGCTTAACCATCAGCTCTGTTCATATAAAAAATGAAAATTAGCACCAAATTCAACGAAGAAACTGAAATCAAGTCGAAATTCAAGTAAATTAAGCAAAAATAAAAAGGAACTTAACGAATTGAAGCAGATGGAACAAACCTGCAAAGGAAATGGAGGCATCGCCTACGAGAACACATTTGAGCCCACCAACGTAACGGAGAATGTCAAGGGTGTGACGAGGGAGGATTTTCGTTGGTCTTGTGTTGGTCCATGGCTCTGAGACTGTTTGGCTTACTTTGAAGGCAGAGAGAGGGAAGGGAGAGAACAGAGGAGATACGAGGGTTTGAAGGAGGAGAGGGGCTTGCTTCAAACCTCAGGAGTGGTTTTGTCGAATTATCTTCTCTGCATATCCAAAACTAATTTAATGCAAAAAAGGGTTATAAAGGTATTTCATCTTATTAATTAAATTAAAAAATATACAATTGTTTATTTTTGGGTTTCTTTTGGGTATATTTATAAAGATTAAATGGTATAGGGTATATTTATAGTTTCATGTCTAGATATGGGTATTTCACTAATTTTGTATTAAATTACTTATATTTCAGAGAAGACAAAAATGTAACTTTCCTTTTGTTTTCTTTTTTATTTTAAAAAAAATGAACTTACTAATTGTCTTCACTTAAATATCTTTACAAACATCTAAACTTTGCAAATACTCTAGTCAGGAGGAAAAAAAAAGGATGAAGGATGAAGGAAGGGGTTTTTATGTAAACAAAGCAGAACTAAAATATGACTAGTTTGCACATCAAGTGCTCGAAAAAGTACACTTTTCGATCACATACATAAACGGTAGCAGTTTCCTAAGATGCATGATAATTCAGACTGAGTAATCATAATATTAAAGCTACCTTTATGAGAATGGTATAAGTCACTGTTAGTGGATAAAAGCCATCTCACAACATCATGGACACCAATGCGCAAGTAGATCTGTAACATCCTAGAATGCTACAACAATCAATCATTATATGATAAGTCACAGAATCTGCCAGGAAACCAAATGACTTCATATTTTTTAATATCTTAATTGCCATTTGACTCTGCATGTAATCAGAAACAGAAAGTAGATGAACACTGGTCCAATATTTCACATATCATGAAGTTGCAAATGAAAGGGAAACCAATGGTGATGAAAACACCTACTTCCTTAGCCTCAAAAAGTGAATGCAGCACCGTATTATAAATAGGCGTTCCCAGATATGTCATTATGACAAAAAATATTCCCTGCCACGTCCAAATACTGGATCAGCTCTTTAATCATCTCCTCTGCTCCAAGGCCCCGTTTGGTTCATGGAACGAATTTGAGGGGAAATCACTTCCCATATCATTTCCTAAGGAATAGGAAATGAAAGATTCCTCTCACGTTTGGTAATGCCGGGAAAGTAACCGGGTGATCTCACTTTATTTCCTTTCCCATGTTTGTATGTTTTGAGTAAGAATGGAAAACAAAGTTTGTTTAATTTTCCAATTATACCCATATTAAATCAAATAAAAAAGAGTGCATTTAATGATATTTTGTAATTCTAAATTGTTAATAGGAACAAAATGGCTATGAAAAATGTGCATGAAGGTTGACTCATTTTCCCAAACTTTCCCATGATGAGGGAAAACAAAACCCAAGTTGGGAGGAGGGCTCCACTTTCCCTCCTATTTTCTCATGTGCCGGGCAACCATTTCTCATGTTTGGACTTACCAAACATAGGAAAGCAATTGATTTCCCATCCCCAAGCCTCCTTTCTCATGAACCAAACGGGGCCCAAGCACTTTCAACTGGAAAAGAAAAAATTGAATGTCTTCCTCTCCACTTCTGACCCAATTTCAAAGCTCCCACGACTCTCTCTCTCTCTCTCTATGGCTCTCCCACTCCATCTCAAATTCAGTAACTGTGGTTCTAGCCACTATGTTGCGGGAGAAAACACTAGAAAATCACCTTAGAGATGCCAAAATGGTATTTTATTTTATTTTTTATGTTGGGAATCCCGGCCAGATGACATTTTTTTTTTTTTTTTCTAAAAGGCTTACGCCTCTAAGGGGATGCATAAGCCTCGAAGAAAGGAGTACGACTCAGTCTTTTGGTGACTTTCGCATAAGTAGTTGCGCCTCGAGGCAAATTCCAACTGCCTCGCCAAGAGGCGTGCCACGAATTTAAAACATTGATCCTCATTGATACTTCTATCATGCTGCCCTCTGCTAGCATCTATACCGAGTTTTGATATGCCCATGTTACATGATTCCTATTATTAGAGCCAAACATATTCATTACCTATGAGAACAAGAATGAAGAAGCATAACTCAAACAAAGCTCTTCCTAACATTTACAATATTGAAAACCATAACTAAATATCTTAAATTAGCATCCAACTAACTCTACTCTTACTCTTATAAGATATTCAAAAAGTTCAGAGACCAGGATCTTTTATTTTCTTTTGTACAGGGCCCAGGGTCAGCACCCTACATCATAGACCACCTATTTCTGGTGGACTCTAATTTTATAATGTTAGAAGTTTTAATTAACAAGGCCACATAAAAGAAAATTTTCTCATATGAGAATTCAGTTCTATAAAATATGACTCACCACGTGTCACATGCTGCAAGAAAAGCATTGAAAGGATGTGGATATGAACATTCAGATATTTGATCCAGCAGAGACACAGCTAAAATCCAATTCTAGCACTTTGCTGCAACCTACAGAAAGGTTTGCCAGAGTAGAATCATACAGCTTCAAATTTCTCTGCTGCATAATTCTTAACTGCAGAAGGGATAACAACAATGTTGCAAAAATCTCTAATTAAAAACAAAACCAAAATGCACAAAATACATTGCCAACAATTGCAAGATCAGTCTTTTTAAGATGATTGGCCTCTACAATAAACCAATCACTTTCAATTTCCACTCCACTACTGAAACCTCGCTCAGAAGTAACTGCTCTGACAAAGCCATCATATGTATGGCTTGACGGTTGCAACCCAAATTTTTGCATCTAGATAAAAATGGGCTCCTTTAGTATGTCATAAGATGATATCTGAATGAAGTACATACAAAATAAAAAAATAAATAAAGGGCAGGATAGAGAATCACATAACTAAAACAAAAAGTTGAAATCCGCAAAGAAAATAGACATCACAATCAAAACATACAAAACTAAACTTCTGAAGCTTATAACTACATTGTTCTCCAAACAAGAATATCCTATTTAGCATTCTTTTCCAGAAAAGAAGAAGAAGGAATATCATATTCAGTGAAGGTACCATATGTAAGATTTGCACATAGAAAGGAAAATTCCAGACATTGTAATATATTACACAAACCAACACAAGCTTCTATAGAAAGGTTATTATTATACCTGTAGGATCAACTCTTCTGCCAAGCCACCATTTCTTAATCGTGCACAAGGATGAATAACATCACTGAACGACCATCTCAAAATTTTCGTAACAGGCTGGCTAATATGTATATCAAGCATATCCATTCCAACATTTTCTTCTCCAACTCCCAAGCCAAAAGTAGTGCACTGATCTGCATTAACAGCATGGTCATCCTAATTCTCACAGTATATGGAAGGAACAGAATGTTATTCTCCTCCAAATCAAGTTTCTTCAAGTTTAATTCACAGGTTGAAGGTATAGGAATGTCTAATCTTGACGAATACAACTTTCCTTCAGAAGTTTTATTAACATAAGTGTTTCCCCTGATGGCTAAAGCCACCATATATTGCAACTTCTCATATGCAGATTTTAAATCTCCCACCTAGTAAAAGACCAAATAAACTTCCGTAGAGGAATAATGCTCAGACTGTAGTGTTTGATATAATCCTTCCAAATTTCATGGGCAGCAGGCAGGTTTTGCTGCCAAACTGCAAGCTAAAAGAAATGAAAATACAGAGTAACTATCAATGACCCAAAAACTTAAGAATAGATTGGTCCACTGTCACTATTTCACAAAATGCATGGTAAAAGTGAACTACAAGGAAAACTATTCACATCACCATACGGGCATTGCAAAGATTCAAGAGAGCAGCACATCATCATCATCATCAAAGAGAAACATGACAATCCAACAGGATAGTTCCAGACCTTTTTTGATTGAAAAGTTAAATGCTATAAATGGGTCTTCACTTAGAAATTAAAACTGATCCTTTTATCCCCTTACAAGCACATTGAAGCATTACAACACAAATGATTTGAAGCCATGAATGGCGAGATTAATAGCAACCTAAAGACATTACATGAGTCACCTAAACCAATTCTTATGTTAGAAAAAATAAAACAACTGTTAAAGTGATGAGTCAAAGGCTTTATGCTTGAAAAGTGGAACAAAATAATATTTGAACAAATACAAAACCGTTTTGCTTTACATACCTTGAGAAGCTCTGAATATGTAACTTCATTCTTTCCCATCCCCACCATTTGACGCTCCATTAAGTCCAAACACTGATTGGCATTTATTATACTCTGCATTTTGGCACAAGCCCTTAAGAAACTGTTGTAGATAGGTAGAACTGGATAGATACCAGGACTTTCTCCAAGGAAATTTATCAACTTAAATGCCTGATCAAAGAACAACACATGTGGACACAAGAATATTAAAATATTAACAACTGACAAAGAATGATGGTAAATGTATGGTTGCAACTTAATGGTGGTTCTGATAACTACAGCAATAATATTACAGTAATCCTAACAAGGTAGTTTCACTATTACCAGCTAGATAATACCTTTTAAGTATATAGCATGAATCCTACTTCCTCCAAATATCCTCCTTTACATAGAGCATGCACCATAAGCAAAGAGCATATGTTATTCAGGCTAATCTCTTTTTCATCCATTATTCTCCAAGTCTCCATGACAAACTGCATGAAAAGGAAACAACTGCCAAATAAAATACACTTAGACGCTGAGACTAGGTACCTATAAAAAGCAACTATTGACATGCAGAAAAATTGTAGGACGCCATCCTTACCTTTGCAGTGGCATTTTCCGAAAGTTATTTAAGTCAAATAAAATTGGCAATGTGATCCTACCGATATAAACATGTCCATTGCACAGAAAGTGTCTATACATAGTTTGCTAGGTTTTCCTTTGACACTCTTCACATTACCATAATCAGGCACAAATATCAACAACTCAAATGCACTAACTCTCATTATCTCGGCTAACACACATGTGAACTCAATTAAACACTAACAAAACAAATCAACCTACTTAAACAATGTATACAATTCGTAGTAGAATCAGACACATAAACACGCACACGCAGCGTGTGTCTCAACTAATTGCATGTTCTTCAGCTTACCAATGGATCAGGTGACTTTGCACGGTAATTAAGAATATAGACGAAATCATCAGCTCTTAACAAATCATTCCCATGGCCAAGATTCAAAAGCTGATTGGAAGCTTTGCTTCTCTCACCCAAGCGCAGTGCATCAACAATTTGCATCTGTATGGACCTGGTAATTGATTCTGAGCTGTGCCACGAAACTTCATGACTTGCATTTATCATCTTCCACTAAAATTAACTAAAGGTTTACTGTAAAAACATAAAGTAAATGGTCTGCACATTTATCCTACTTCGAGATATAACCAGGGCAAAGAAAACGAGAAGAATAATATGTCAAGCCAACTAGAAATAATTGAAATTTCTTCATAAGCAATTTTAACAATTGCACTTGAAGCTGTGATTTGACTACCGAAATAATGAAAGTGTAAATGCTAGGTACATTGCACCTATGCATACTATAAAACATGCATATTGACTAATCTAGGTACCCCGCACAAGTTGAAGAGTTTTCAAACATTACCATTTGAGGTTGTAAGAGTTCAAGAATACTCCAATTTGTCAGCAGCAATTCTTCGTCCCTGTAAAAACAACAATGATAATGGAGCAGAATATAACAATATAGTAAAGATAACAAGAAATTAGAATTCTACTTCCACTCGTTTCGCCAACAAAATTTCCCCAGAAACCAAATAGACATACATGGTATTGTGGTTGTCATTTAAAAAGAGAATCTGCAATTGAAAGCAATGGAACCTTTCTTTTAAAAAAAACAAAAGCAGGAATGCGAACAAGGCCATGTTATGAAATGATGATGCACGTTCAACTACAATGTACTTACAGAGGTCTGTGCATGATCAGGGCAGCTCTCAAAACCTACTGTATATACTCAAAAAGCTTTCTTTCATGGTTAACTGGAGAACCAAGTTCCTATTTCTTCACAGTTTCAAGCGGATTCGCAGTGTTTGAGAGGCAAAGATTCGCTTTGGATTCATGGAAAATTTTGTTTTTGTATTCTGGTTATGGCTTGATTTTTTATTTATTTATTTTTTTTTTTTAGGGTGAAGTTAGATTTTTTTCTGGCTAGAAAAGGAGATGATGAAAAACGAAAGATTTTTCAATGGGGTCAGAGAAAGAGAGTGAAGTTTCATATAACAAAACGAAAGAGTGAGGCAGAGGAGGGGGCGGGGATGGGAGTGGAAGCTCGGCCATCGGGCTGCTGGGATTGCCTCTTTTCTTTTCTTCTTTAATTCTTATGTCGAAGGGTAAACTTGGTTTTTCATTGGAAACACAAATTGATTGTCCTTTTAGATATTTGATGGGTCTAAATAGAAACACTGTTTTTTTGTACATATGGCCCAACTCAAAAAATTTGGCTTGTGCCTCTTGGTTCATTGGGCCCTGGCCAGGGCCGGTCCAGTGCATGATTTTAGAAGTTCCCCAATTAGAAATCGTAATTTCTGTTTTTTCAAATACAAGCAATAGATTAAGAGTGCTGTTAAACGAACCCTAAAATTAACTGAGTACACCCTATAATTTAAGTACACCCTAATATTTTAATTAAAATGTAATAGAACTATCAAAAATACCCCTGATACACCCTAATACTTGTAGCATTATTTTATAATTGATTTTCAGCTTGATTTTTTAAATAATGTTTATAAATCTTTGACTTTTCATATGGATTTATGCTTCTACTAAAATTGCTGACACTTTTTTTGCAATTCCAAGTTCTTGCAGTCACCACCTCGTTCGTTAAAAACATAATAGGACAAATGGGAAATTAAACACAAACTATCTCATAACATTTTTTGTGTTGGAAGAAACCAAATGAGCAAAAAGCCATCATAATTACCCATGCATGAAGCTGAGACAAACATATGGAGATTTATCCATGGCTTCCAAAAAAAACATGCTTTTGGTTGTTCAGAGATGGTCTAGGTAAGTCAGATTGATTTTCATATTCATAAAGAAACTTAGACTTAGACTTAGACTTTGATTCGATTTCTTTTCTTACTGCTGATTGGGTAATTAGGATGATAAAAGATTGTTAGAGCATAAACACAAAGAACAGGAAGGCTTCATCTGCTCCAATCCATTTTGACTTGCGGATCACAAAGATAGGAACCAAGTAATCTCTTGATTAGGGTTGAATATGGTTAGTATGGTGTACTTATTAAAATTATATTTGTTTCACAATTCCATATATGACAGGACCTGATCCCAATTCCACTTTGGAATCCGAGCTGGACACTGTGCATGTCCGACACCTGACGAATGTCGGGCACAAATGACCTTTTTACCCTTCCTGTTACAATTACAAATAAAACTTTCTTTAGACTCCTGCCGAAAATTCGGCAGAGTCTCCCCTGTATTTTGTCCAAACCCAAAATCTTCCACCTGTGAAACAAGCAAATAAATTCACCCAACTGCCAGAATACATCCAAACAACCATTCACCATTTCAGGTTTCTCACTAAAACTAGATATCATAGTATTTTCTAAAGTTTACAGGGTTTCAAGGACTTTTCCACAAAACTCTACATTACTTGGTGGCGTGGAAGCTAGGAATTGCCCGGTGGTGGAGTCCAGCGCACTTCTACAGCCTGGGGCGAAAAACAAGTTTAAAAATGTGAGTGGACAAAAATAATGTTCTTGAAAACAATTTATAACCATAATAACCCCCGCAATCAAATAATATGTATGTAAACCTAAAGTTCATCCGTATTCAAATATAAAGCATTAAAATTAACAGATATAGGTATATGTATGTAAACAGATAGGAAACGGTACGAAGACCAAAAAAAAAAAAAAAAAAACTGATATAAGATTTCTGAAAGAAATAATTTTATAAAGGCACAGAAATTCCTTTAAAACTACCACCTAAGTGTACCCCTGTAAAATCCGTCAATTCCCCTGGCAGGTCTTGGCGACACAAAGTCTATCCGAGCTGCAAACTGGGAGGATTCAGGAGACTATGATCAGCCCGATTTGCCGGCAGGTCTCGATGACACCAAGTCAATTCGAGCCGCTCTGACAAGATTCAAGGGACCGTAGTCAGCCTGATCCGCAATCCTGGCAGGTCTCGGGGATACAGAGTCAGCCGAGCCGCAAATCTTGGCAGGTCTAGGGACACCAAGTCTGCCGAGCCGCAAATCCTGGCACTCACGGTCCGAGCGTCCCCGAAACTCGTGAAGCAAAGTCAAGTGCACTGACAGAACTATAAACAGACTGGATGTCCTTAGACATCGGTCCGTCTGAGGGTAATCACCAAATAAAAGGTGGGTACATGGTGGTCTCAACTAATTTACTCACGAAAAGTCTAATAAAGAACTGTAAATCTCAATTCTGCTGCTGTTTCTGTTATATAAAGCTCAAAGTCTGCTATTTATATAACTTTAATAATATGTATAACTCAAAATATTTAACAGTATAAAACATGCGAGAACACTTATTCAAGATCAAATAATGAAATTCACTCATATAAACTCATTTATAAAAACTTATTTATATATAAAATCAAAATAAAATCATTTATATAAACTCATTTGTATAAATCACTTATATAACTCATTTATATAAAATTATTTATGAAAAAAAGTCCACTCACTGCTGGTCCGAGCTAGCTGGATCTCTTGAAAGTCCCTCCTGTGGTTCTGTCGGGCCTCCGGTGCCTAATTAATCATGAATATTAAATTAATAAAACTGTTCGATAAAAGAATTGAATTAAACACCCTGCCCCCGGCTCCTAGAAATGCGTCCACTCATTTTAAAGTCACTCTTATGCCCACTTTAGCATTTAGACAATTAGAACAGCTCAAAAAGTCCGAAACTTTGCTAAGCGATAAACTGCCAGACTGGCCGATCCGGAACCCCGTGGGGTCCATGAACCCCGATGACCAATCTGGGATTCTCTAAAGGTTCCTCATAGAGAAAGAACCATGTTCCGGTAGTTTGGTTTGAAACGGATGGTTGGATTAGCCAAAATCGCGTTATCGCTTAAAATCCAAACCCTAGCCCTAGGGTTCGCGATTTCGGAGTATCCGGGACTCCGATTCGCAATCCGTCAAATCCTACACGATCTTGGAATCATGTAGTATGACATATTCAAAAATTGAGTGCGATCCAACGATTCGACGACACTGCACCCAAGGATCGCGCGATATGGAAAATCCGTTCGGGGCTCAAACGGACTCCGAATCGAGATCCTCGAAATCCTACGCGCTCGTGATCGCAAAACTACACAGAGTCACTTCACCACCCTCACCCACGTGCCCCAGCACGCGCGGGCACCGATGAGTGTCTAAAGCGATTTTGGCTCCCGAAAAAACTTCAAAACACGGCTCCAAACTCTTACCCTAGGTAAAACACCATATTTGGAGCCACTTTTGTTGTTGGACCTACCCCAAAAAGTGACTGAAAGTGGCCGAAAACAGAGGCTGAAAATCGACTGAAACTTCAAGCTCAAAAATCCGATGGCTACACTACAAATCTATCTAATCCGACCTAACAGGCAGATAGAACAGCTCGAGAGGTTCAAGATCCATACCTGGGTCGACGAAAATGGTGGCCGGAGGAGGGAGATCGGAGGCCTTGAAGTTTCGGTGATTTTCAATGAGTTCCCGTCGTTCTTTCGCAGTTTCCAGCCAGCACAGGTCGCCGGCGGGCGGGGGATCGATTGGGAAAGGTAGGGGACTCGACTGAGGTTCCAACGCCACCGGTCCCGTGGCCAGTGGTGCTCGGAGGCGGCGCCAGCGAGCTCTGGAAGGAGGCAGCCCGTTTTCTGCGCGAGAAGAGAGAGCTGCTGGATTTTATAGATCCACCTTTGAAATATTTACGGTTATGCCACTAAGACTCTTTTGACCATAACTCTTTCGTTCCAACTCCAATTCGGGCCCACTACGTGTCTATGAAGTCGTTTCGCCGTGCTCTACGCAATGGCGCAAGCGGAATTGTCAAATTCCTTCTCAATCAAAAAAATCAAATGTTTCCTTATTAAATAATGTGAGGACAAAATCGTCTTTTTGTTAGAATAAATTAATCCTAATGTTTAGGTATTTTGTTACTTTTTAGGTATTTTGTTTTGGGTTATTACAATATATCCTTTTTGGTCATTTTATATTAGGGTAAATCAGTAATTCAATATATATTTTTGTAGTAGGGTGTACTCAGTTAATTTTAGGGTTCGTTTAGCAGCACTCTAGATTAAACTATAAGGGAGAGCGAGTTTCTCACACATATTATCAAAATGTAATAGGGGTTCAATCTAAGACTGCTAATCTACCAAGATGTATACACTTTTGTTTTTGTTTTTTTTTTTTTCCTTTGCCTTTGTCTCAAGTATGGTGTTTTATAACTTGCTTGTCAAGTTGGGTCTGGAAAACATCTTTGAGCCAACTTTGGTTATTGTTGTTGTTGTTGTTATGGTCGTACCCTTTGCCTTTACCGTCGCAAGAAAACCCAAGCTCTTATCTTATATCATGTCAAAATTTCAGAGAGACGTGCCAGCTGCTCACAATTAGCAATACCAATATTTTCCTCAACTTAATCACTTACAAAGCCTAATAGGTATGAAAGTTTTATCACAAAATGCATATGTGATATTAGTAATGAAACCATTCATTATGTGAGACTTATATTATTCAACAATCACTGCTTAACAATTTAAGGATTATTATATATCATGCGTGCGGTGATAAAAGAAGAGCTGCAAATAATTGGTTATGTGACTTTTGGCTTTTTTAATTACACATGCAGCATGCTATGGCAAAACTGAGAAACTAATAAATTAAAATAATTAATAAAAAGAAATGAAATTCAGTCTACTCATTATGGTTAGTTTCCATAAACAAATAGCGGGTTTGGTCCAATCAAAATAAAGTTGCAGGACGAATAAAAGAAAGGTACTGGTTTCCTGAATGGAAGACTACGAAATGAAAAAAATAATTTACATGAGAAACCAAATCCTAATTACGAGTCTAGTATTACCATGCCAAGAAAATTTCCCTCTAAGTCTTCAATTTCAAAAAGGAAAAAGGTAGCCGTTGGAAATCTCTCTAGCTAGAGCTAACACATAGCCCTCAATACAAATACCTCAAGACACCAAAAATCTAGTTAAGATTTGATCTTCTTCAAAAAAAAGATTGAGAAAATCTATGTGAATGAGATTTTGATATCATTCTCTAGATTTGGATCAAAATGAATATGTCTGGTCGTTGTGCTTATAAGAAAAATGAACTCAGGAAGGGAGAAGGGTGAGATGACAAGAAAGCAAGAGCAATTGGCACAATTCCGATGGTTCTTCTCTGTATTACCAGTCAGTACAAATATAGGTACATGGGTTAGACTTGTGCAAGTCTATTTACAGAAACTTTAGAAATATAAGGTAAGTACAATCAATTGCATATATTACAGATTTAATTGATAACTAAATCTGGCTGACACAGCGCTGTGCTTGTGATGAGGAGTCTTCTAAGGCTGATGGATTGGGGTCGGCTGATTGCATGGGACTGATGGAAGGAATGGAATCTGTTGGAGCAGATTGGACGGGATCTGCTGGGGTGATATTCTCTTTACCCCCCCTCAAGCGTAACGGAGCAAGGCGAAGATTGAGCTTGGATTTAAGAACGGAGAACCGATCACGACTAAGGCCCTTAGTGAAGATGTCAGCAATCTGATGGGAAGAGGGAACATAAAAGGTATGAAGGGCCTTCCGAGCAACTAATTCCCGAACAAAGTGATAGTCGATCTCAATATGCCGAGTGCGAGCGTGGAAAATAGGATTGGCAGCCATATAGATGGCGGAAAGATTGTCAACATAGATACAAGGTGCAGAACGAAGAGGGATACCAAGTTCACGAAATAGGAAGCCAAACCAACGAATTTCAGCTGCAGTATGGGCAAGAGCACGATATTCTGCTTCAGTACTAGAACGAGAAACAGTAGACTGTTTCTTGGCAGTCCATGTGAGGAGATTAGGTCCAAAAAAGATACAAGCACCAGTGGTAGATCGTCGATCATCAACAGAACCAGCCCAATCAGCATCAGAGAAGCTACGTAAAGTAAAATCAGTGGACTCGTGAAAAACAAGCCCTTGCGCAACTGTACCTTTAATATACCGAAAAATGCGCTTGACAACCTGAAGATGGGAAGAACGAGGGTTGTGCATAAACTGACACACTTGATTGACGGCAAAGGAAATGTCAGGCCGTGAGAGAGTAAGATATTGGAGGCCACCCACCATACTCCGATAGGTAGACGGATCAGATAAAGGATCACCATCAAGACAAGATAGTCGAGTGTCAGAAGGTAACGGTGTAGGACATGGTTTGCAGTCAGTCATATTAAACCGTTTCAATAAATCAATGGCATATCGAGTTTGAGAGAGAAATAAACAATCAGGAAACCGAGTAATTTCCATGCCAAGAAAAAAATTGAGCTCACCCATGCGACGGCTATCGAAGGTGGAACACAACTGATCCAGAAACTGGTGTACACTTTGCGGGTCAGAGCCAGTGACAATGATGTCGTCCACATATACGAGAACATACATAGTGCAGGACGATGAAAGATGAATAAAGAGCGAGGCATCAGAGTGGCTGTGAACAAATCCTTGAGCAAGAAGAAAGGTACTAAGGCGTTGAAACCAGGCTCGGGGAGCCTGCTTAAGGCCATAGAGAGCCTTATGCAGTCGACACACAGCCTGAGGACGTGAGGGATCATGAAAGCCAGGGGCTTGTTTCATGTACACTTCTTCCTGCAGATACCCATTCAAGAAGGCATTCCGAACATCAAGTTGCTGAAGAGACCAGTTATAAGAAAGAGCCAGAGACAAGATAGTGCGAATAGTAGCCGGTTTGACCACTGGGCTAAACGTTTCTTCGTAATCAAAACCTTCTTGTTGATTGAATCCCTTGGCAACAAGACGAGCCTTATAGCGATCGACAGAGCCATCTGCTTTCCGTTTAACTTTGAAAACCCACTTGCATCCCACAACATTCATTCGAGAGGTGGCCGGAACCAAAGACCATGTCTGATTCTTCATAAGAGCATCGTACTCATCCTTCATGGCATCTTTCCAGTGACTGTATTTGGAAGCTTGGGTGAAGCTGGTGGGTTCAATAGACGTGGGGTCTGAGCATGTGGCAGAGAGACCATGAGGCAGGGGATGCGGATGGGTGGGAGAGTAAAGGGGTTTTGTGACAGGACCAAAGGGAACGATGGACTTGAGACTCTTAAAATGTTGGGGATGGTTTGGTGTATCAGGAGAGTTAGGAAAAAGAGATGGATCAAGAGGGGAAGAAGGGGGAGTCGATGCTGGGGATGAGGTTGTGGTGTGTGGAATGAGCGAAGATGGAGGAGTCGGAGGGGGTGATGTGTTTGCGGTATCTGGGATGGACGTTGAGTCCGTGGGAAACAAGGTTGGCAGGGGCGATATGGCTGGGTTCGTGGGATGGGATGATGGCAAGGAAACCAGAGGTGACGGCAAGGAATTTGGAGATGGAGAAGATGGCACGGGATCTGCTGGAGCATATGGAGATCGAATTGGGTCATTGTGGGCTGGGCTTGGGGAAGGGTTGATTTGTGGAGAGGCAAGTGGAATGGGGTCAGATTGGGGTGGACCTGTGGAAGTGCTGATTCGGTGAGAGAACGAGTTGGGCCCAAGGTCAGAGTGCGCATCAAATGTGGGCTGGGCATCAGGTGCAATCTGAGGCTGCCGATAAGGAAAAGTGGTCTCATCAAAAGTCACATTTCTGGATATATAAACGCGACCTGAAATAGGATCAAGACAACGATAGCCTTTATAATGATCATCATATCCAATAAAGACACATGGAACAGATTTAAAAGAGAGCTTATGCTTGTTGTATGGCACCATATGGGGAAAGCAAGTACAACCAAAACTTTTAAGAGAGGTATAATCCGGTGGGCGTTGAAGTAATTTCTCATAAGGAGACAAGTGGCCAAGCTGAGGAGTTGGTAATCGATTAATCAGAAAAACAGCAGTGGAAAAGGCCTCAACCCAAAAGTTATGGGGCAAGCGAGACTGAGCAAGCAAACAGAGGCCCATTGCGACAATATGCCGATGTTTCCTTTCCACCACTCCATTTTGTTGGGGAGTGTATGGACAGGAGATTTGATGAGAGATGCCATGATCACGTAAAAATGTCAGAAATAATTTGCTAGTGAATTCACCACCACCATCAATCTGCAATTGTTTGATGCTAGAACTAAATCGATTTTCCACCATCTTTTTGAAGTGAATAAATGTATGTAGAACATCTGATTTCTTAGCCAATGGATATAACCAAGTGAACCGAGTATGATCATCAACAATGGATAAATAATACCGATAACCGAAGTTGGAGGAAATCGGTGCAGGGCCCCATAAGTCCAAATGTAAAAGTGCGAATGGAAATTGTGCATGAGACTGTCTATATTCAAAGGGCAAGCGACAAGATTTTCCCAAAGGACAAATATGACAAGGTTTATTGGGGATAATTGTACCATCAAGTGGTAAATGGTACTTATTCAACAACGTAGTAAGGACTGAATGAGATGGGTGTCCAAGTCGTGCATGCCACACTTCCTGTGTTGTACGCTGTCCATAATAAGCAATCTGACGGGCAATATGAGGGGCTGTCTGAATATGATAAAGACCATCAGAGCTATAGCCAGTAAGGAGTACCGTCTCCGTCTTGTTGTCCTTTACACGAAAACCATTAGCATCCAACTCAAAGAAACAATCATTATCACAGCAGAAACGACGAATAGAGAGTAAATTTTTGCGGATCGCAGGCACACATAAGACTTCATTAAGATGTAATGACTTACGCAACCCAGGCAACGTTGTATTGCCAACATGTGTTATTGTTAACATATTTCCATTGCCAACAATAATTTGATCAGTACCTGTGTAAGGCTGAGCATTGGGAAGAGAGGTTGTGTTGGCTGTCATGTGGTGAGTGGCACCTGAATCAAAACACCAATTGAGGTTTGCCATATCAGCAGGAGGAAGGGAAGAGGTTGCCAAATTTTCTGCCATGTATGCATGAGGTTTGCGGTCAGGACAAAAACGGGCTATGTGGCCTGGCTTGTCGCACCGAAAACAGATGACTTCACTCCGCGGGGTATTTGAATGGAACAATGAGTGAGCATTTGAGGAATTTCCTTGTGGTGTTGGAAGAATTGGAGGGCGTCCATCAGAGAGAGTCGCAGGAGAGGAAGAGATGGTTGCAGATTGTCGGTCGCGAGGTTGAGAGGCTTGATCTGGAGCCCAAGGTCCTTGATTTGGCTCCCAATGATCTGTTCTCCTGAATCCACGCCCGCTGTGCCCTTGATTCCAATTCCTTCCACGACCACGTCCTCTTCCAGATCCAGGATAAGGATTTTGGTTGCGGCCAGTCATGTTAGAATTGGAGATGTGCTCGTTAGGCATACGGTCAGCAGCCATAGCAACGCCTGAAGCAACATTAAGAGACATTCGTTTCTGTAGATGCTCTTCTCTTAGAGCTAGATCGTAGAATCGATCGAAATCAATATCAGGATGCAGATGAAGGGTTGTGGCTAACTCTTTATATTCAAGGCCAAGTCCATCCAGGACATAACTGATGAGTTCATCATCATCCATTGTTGCACCAGCTTGTGTGAGGGAATCAAAGAGTGATTTGGCATGATTGAGATAATCAGTTACAGTGGTGTTGTTGTCCTTTCTGAGTGTGCGAATTTGGTCTCGAAGAATTCGTACACGGGTACTAGCAAGAGGTGAGAGACGCTTGGCCAACATGGTCCAGGCTTGATGAGCAGTGGTACATGGGATGAGAAGTGTCTTAATGGAGGAGGAGGAAGTTGCCTTGATCCAACTCAGGACCAGTTTATCCCTAGCTAACTCAGGGTGCACAGAGCCATCATCTTGCACTTTGGGTGGGTCTGTTTTGTTCTTGACAATCGCAGCAAGGCCGTGCATCTCTAATACATCTTCAAATTGGGATTTCCAACTCAAGTAGTTGGTGCGATCCATAGGAACTGGAAACAAGGATGAGATGTTGAATGAGGTGGGCAAAGAAGAGGTTGAGAGTGAGGGTGAAGTGAGTTTTGACATTTCAGAGATCAGTTTTGACATATCAATATTGCTTGATTCTCCAGATTTGGGTGTGTTGGCCATTGGTTTGGGTAGGATCGATATTTTGAGGGTTAGCTCCGAGTAGCTCTGATACCATATAAGAAAAATGAACTCAGGAAGGGAGAAGGGTGAGATGAGAGGGAAAGCAAGAGCAATTGGCACAATTCCGATCATTTTCTCTGTATTACCAGTCAATACAAATATAGGTACATGGGTTAGACTTGTGCAAGTCTATTTACAGAAACTTTAGAAATATAAGGTAAGTACAATCAATTGCATATATTACAGATTTAATTGATAACTAAATCTGGCTGACAGAGCGCTGTGCTTGTGATGAGGAGTCTTCTAAGGCTGATGGATTGGGATCAGCTGATTGCATGGGACTGATGGAAGGAATGGAATCTGTTGGATTGCATACTCTCTCCCTATTTTCCATCCAATGATCCTTAAAGATTTGCTTCTGTTAATAGAATCTATGGTGCCAGCAATGTTGCCAAAATGCTCAAGGTAATATTACCCATTCGACACTTCACTATTTGTAATTCTTAAAAAGCAATGGCCATGGCCCCCCAACCCTACAAAACCTTTCTATCCTTTCGATGTTTCTGCATCCATACAAATACAATAGTTTTTGTTTCCTCTATTTTCTAGGTAAGTCTCATTTTATTGTATTTTAAGAAAACTACTTTGAATTTGGGTGCTTCCAAGAATCCTGAGGGTAATTCTCTTTCATCATAGAGTTAAGCACTGGAAAAAACTTATTTATACTACCAGGGTATTACGAGTGATAATTTTTTCATATGACAATACATGATTAGTTTAGGATACTGCCACACTGACATCCTTTTATATGAAAATTCTTCTCATTAAGCATGCCATGATCATGGTGTTTAACGATCTAAAGATTTGCACTCAATTTTTGCTAATCAACTGAAAAACCAAAGATTGGAACAGAAAAGAAAATTAATTAATGTGAAAGATAGTAAGCATAGAGTGATAGTACGATGTGGGAGGGAGAAGAGAAGGCACATTGGCAGCAAGAGATTATATTTGGGAAAGAAATGAATAGAAGGTCGTGTTCTGAAATTTTTAATGCAATATTTGTAGTAACTTTTTAAGTTTCTTTTTTCTCTTAAAATGTAAATCTATTTGAAGAGCTGAAGCTTTTTTTATTTCTTTTCTTAAAAATATATTTTTCATTAACATTACCTATTGGTTTCTCGTTTTAAATCTCTAACTGTGATTCTTATGATTAATTATCAGGAACTCATCATGCCCCATCTAAGAGCTGAAGCAGCAGAGACCTTGCGTTATGAGGCTCAGTGTAGAATACAGGATCTTATCTATGGCTGCATTGGGGTTATTTCCCAATTATACATCAACAAATACAAGATATATACAGAATGTCAATTAGCTAAAACACGTGCTGAAATTGCCCTCATGAACTCTGATGGACAAGAACCTCCTCAAGCTCAAGTTGATCAGCACATTTAAAGTGAATTCCCCACTTAAATTTCTTGTAGCAACAAAGCAATGTCGGGCCCACCCAATTTGGTTCTTCCTCCAAAATTCCTTTTATCGATATTGTTTTGTATTACAAAAAACAAGTATTATTACCAAAATATTGAAATTGTTGTTTCATTTATGGTTAATTGTGGAGGAATAAAGATGGATAAACAAGTAATACAGTTGTTATAGAGTGCCTTAGAATGATTACTTTTGAAAACAAAGAAGGCATTGGAAATTAATTAATTCTCTCTAGAGCTAGAGCTAGAGTGATTATAGAATACTATAGTAGTATGGCCACGTGGTACATCTTGTACACGTGATATAATATAAGTGGATATTTATTGATACTATTCTCTAAAAGGGAGGAAAATTAACGTTGTCGTCCACCTATATTATAACATGTGTACAAGATGTATCATGTGACCATACTATCCTAATGTGCCCTATTTTCCTACCAAATCATCTTTGGTTGAGATGTACCAGATGGTATGTCTTTATTTTTTGGGTGGAACCGATGGTGTGCCATATTAATCAACAAAGAAGAAAATCAACAAGTGAGGTTGGCATATCTGATAAGTCCAAGAAGTGTTAGGTAGAAGAAGTTAGCAAATGGAAGAACCAAGCTTTGAATCTAGATCTTTAGACGTATAAATATCAACGTATTGGTATTTGGATGTGAGCAATCTTAGGCCAGTGGCAAGAATCAAATCCGACCCTCAGACAGAGAAATAAGTTTTAGGTATTTATTCTTTACTTCAATTCGTGGTAAAGTGTCTCTATATTTCTTTAATGAGAAGGAATTTTAATTATGGTCACGTGGTACATTTTGTAGGGAATCATGTGCTAAAAGGGGAGGCAAGGCATGTATCCTTCACTAATCTCCAAATGCTTTACTTGAGATCAAGTGTGATCCTAATTCTATTAACAATCTTTGCTTGCTAGCAACAAATTCTTTAGACTAACATAGTAGGCTAGAATCATATGCCTTACCTAACCAATGTTTACTTGAAAGATGCCAATTACAGGGACTTATATAAAGACTAGCCATTGATGATCCATTTCCACGATCACCATTTGAAACAAACACTTGAACTTATTGCAATTAATTCACCTCTGCTTTTATTCTGAATCAAGGCAATGGCAGAAGGAGTCCTCTTCAACATTGCAGAAGGAATCATTGGAAGGTTAGGCTCCTTGTTTTTGCAAGAGATTGCGTTGCCTTGGGGTGTCAAAGATGAGCTCCGAAATCTTAAGGAAAAAGTTGCCCAACTCCAAGCTGTTCTTCTTGATGCTGAGCAAAAGCAAGCCAAGGAAAATGAAGTCAAAGTGTGGCTCGAAAGCGTAGAAGATGCAGTTTATGAAGCTGATGACGTGCTCGATGAGTTTGAAGCTCGGTGGAGACAAATGGTGCCGGGAAATAATAAAGTGTCAAAGCAGGTATGCATCTTCTTCTCTAGCTCAAATCAGCTTGTTTTTGGGCTGAAAATGGGTCATAAGATAAAAGATCTTAACAAGAGACTTCATGAGATTGCCTCGAATAGAACATTTGGTCAATTACAAGTGAACCACGAAGATGCACGATTTGTAATAAGAGAGAGGGTCACCCACTCATTTGTCCGCGAGGATAATATAATAGGGAGAGATGAAGATAAAAGAGCAATTATTCAACTTTTGTTGGATTTGGATCCCATCCCTACAAAGAATGTCTCATCGATTTCCATAGTTGGATTTGGAGGATTGGGAAAAACTACACTTGCCCAACTAGTTTTAAACGATGAGATGGTTGAGAAGCATTTTGAGCTGAAAATGTGGATATGTGTGTCAAATGTATTTGAGTTGGATATACTTGTTAAGAAAATCATTCAATCTGCAACTAATGACATAGTCAAAAGCCTTGAGATTGATCAGTTGCAAAAAGAACTGAGGAAAATAATAGATGGGAAGAGATACCTCCTTGTGTTGGACGATGTATGGAATGATAATCGTGAAAAATGGTTTGGCTTGCAAAACTTGTTGATGGGTGGTGGAAAGGGTAGTAAAATACTAATAACTACCCGTAGTGAAAAAGTTGCAAAAATAACAGACACATCTAAACCATATAACTTAAGGGGTTTAAGTGAAGAGCAGTCTTGGTTTTTGTTTAAGAAAATGGCATTCCAAGATGGAAAAGAGCCAACGAGTTCAACCATTAAGGCCCTTGGGGAGGAGATTGCTAGAAAATGTAAAGGGGTTCCGCTTGCTATAAGGACCATAGGACGGATGTTGTACACTAGAGATCCAGAAACTGAGTGGTTGGCTTTCAAGAATAACAAGCTTTCAACAATAAGGCAAGAAGAAAATGATATTTTACCAACACTTCAGCTGAGTTATGATGTTCTCCCATCACATTTGAAACATTGTTTTGCTTATTGTAGTTTGTTCCCGCCTGATTATGAGATTCCCGTAGAGAATTTAATTATGTTGTGGGTGGCACAAGGGTTCGTTAAGTCTTCAAATCCTAATGAGTGCTTGGAAGATGTTGGTTATGAATATTATAAAGAACTAGTTTGGAGATCTTTTTTCCAAGAAGAAGAAAAAGATGAGTTTGGTATAATAAAAAGCTGTAAAATGCATGATCTCATGAATGAACTTGCTGTTAAAGTGGCAGGGGAGGGAAGCACAAGAATAGATCGCAATAAGACTGATTTTGATGCAAAACGTCTTCTTCATGTATCTTTCGATTTCAATGTTGATTCATCGGAATGGAAAATACCAACATCCTTGCTGGAATCAAATAAGCTAAGGACTTTTCTTTTCCTAAGCCAAAATGGGTGGGAGATGTCATTCCATAAGTCATTTTGTGCTACAATTGCTTCAAATTTTAAGTCATTGCGTATGTTGAGTTTGAATGAATTGAGTGTTACGAAATTGCCAAAATGTCTTAGGAAAATGATACATTTAAGATATCTTGATCTTAGTGGAAATCCCATTAAGAGACTTCCAAATTGGATAGTGAAACTTCAAAATTTGGAAACACTAGATCTCAATTGTTGTCGGTTTCTTGTGGAATTGCCTAGAGATATTAAGAAATTGATCAACTTGAGGCATCTCATTTTGGCAAATTGTGACAACTTGGCTTGGATTCCTCGTGGATTGGGTGAATTGACTCATATTTGTACTTTGAATACATTTGTTTTGAGTGAAAACAAATCCATGTTAAGGGACAGTGCAGGGCTCAATGAGTTGGAAAAGCTGAAGGATTTAAGAGGAGAGTTGAAAATCAAAAATTTGAGGTGCGAGCAAGATATGGTGTCAGAATTGAATTATGATTGTGCAGTTTTGAAGGAAAAACGACATCTCTATTGGTTGGCTCTACATTGGATGCACATTGAAAGAGAAAATAATGATGCGGAGGAGAGTGATGTAATTATAAAGTCAATGGAAGCGCTGCAGCCCCATTCGAGTCTAAAACAGTTAGTCGTGAACGGATACCCGGGTGCGAAGTTTGCGAGTTGGTTTCATTCTCTCACAAATATTGTGTATCTCACATTGTCTGACTGCTTCCACCGTTGGATCATTTACCTTTTCTTAAGAGTCTTCATCTTAACAAGTTATGGAATTTGGAGCACATATCTGCAGAAGACATGGTTAAAGACTTTGCCAGTGATGAGACGATGATGATGTCAGCTGCTTCTCCATCGACGACCTTCTTTCCCTCCTTAGAGAGTCTTTATCTAATGTATTGCCCTAATCTCAAGGGATGGTGGAGGAATGAAACAG
Source organism: Prunus dulcis (assembly GCF_902201215.1). NCBI lineage: Eukaryota > Viridiplantae > Streptophyta > Magnoliopsida > Rosales > Rosaceae > Prunus > Prunus dulcis. Next base: position 1,214,117 of record NC_047651.1, read on the forward strand.
CTTCAGCTTCAGCTTCTTCATTTCCTTGTCTTTCTTTTTTATCCATATGTGATTGTCCTAACCTAACTTCCATGCCGCTGTACCCAAATCTTGATCAACTGTCGTTAGGGAGAAGCAGCTTGAAGGTCCTTCCCTCCTCCTTTGTTCTCTCCAAATTAAAATCTCTGGAGATTGAAGGTGTTGATGATATGCCAGAAGAAGGGATTGGAAACCTCACACTACTTGAGAAGCTTCAAATTAATTATTGTCCTAATTTGGTATCACTACCAGATCAAGGGATGGGTCGCCTCATCTCCTTACAGGAACTGAGAATTTGGTATTGCCCGAAATTGGGGTCACTACCAGAAGGGATGGGCAACCTCAAATCACTTCAGTTGCTTTCGATAAGGTATTGCCCTAATTTGGCATCACTCCCGGAAGGGCTTCGTTGCCTCCTCTCATTAAAAAGGTTGATAATTGATGGTTGCCCCATCTTAAAGCAAAGATGCCAGAAAGAAACAGGGGAGGACTGGTCCAAGATTGCTCACATCCCAGACATTAGCATTGGTGCGTTTTTCTAACTAATTTCTTTCTTTTGCATTCACACTTTCATTCAAACGGCAACCAACCTCAACTTGTTCATTTTCTTCTTTTTCAGATTGAGGTTATGAATTTTAAGGGTTGGTTCAGTGGAGATTGGATCCCCACTAAAAACTCTTATGGCTTGATTGTGATTGTGCAACAGCAGGTCACCAAAAATGTGGTAGGTATGTATTAGATGATGACCCCTTGATCCTAACATTGTTTTGTTGTTGGTATGTTCACATGATAATAACATTCGGTTCTATTTCTTATTTTTCTTTTATGGATATGCAGTGATTAAAAGAAGAAACTGATTAGGCATCCTGGCTTTGATCATACAAGTGACTCGGTTGTACTTGTAACTCTCAAATTTCCTTATAGCTTTTGACATTGTGAAAGCAGTTTGTATTTTGTCATGATGGCTGATATTTATGAATTAAATTTCAGATTCATCTGCCAAGAATGAGGTTAATTCCCTTCAGTATTCATCTTTTGGTTGTACTTTAGTTAATGATTGAGTAATAATTTGGTTGTTTAAATTAAGAGATGTTAACATTCATCTTGTTAATTAATCCAATTATCGTTTTCATACAAAAAAAATATGAAAACTCGTCATGAACAACTATAATTTGTAATGTTGTTTAATCCATAAATTGTGAATGATAAAATCAACTCCTAGATGTGGATCGGAAGAGAATATTTAAAGAACTTGCCAGCAGCACCCTTCTCTCCCTCCCTAGATATATAGCAACTCATTCTATGCTGCGGAGAAAATGCCTCCTCCCTTGCGGATTCATACCGCACCGGCATCACTGATTTGAACCATAACAAAAGTACAATGACAACAGAAGAGAGCGGTCAAAGCATACTTGCTAAAGAATAAAAGCATAAAGAAAATATCAATGCTTTTTTGTGCTTTGTTTGTTAAATTAACAACAAAATATGCTGCCGCCTCCTCCTAGGCACAGTTGATCTTGTTCCGAGAACTGCAGCACGATTTCACCTTTTAAATATACAAAGCAGTAGCTTACAAAATAACGTAATGAACCAAAAAAGATAAAAGGGCATCCCCTAATTTTCTCAAATATCCTAGCCTAATACAAATCTAAAAAATCAGCGGTAAAAGATCAAGACCTCATCTGTGCCTCTCACCCTCTCCCCTTCTTCCTGAGGAGGCCTTACGCTTTGTTCGACCACAACCAAAAATAATAATAAAGGGAAACTCACTGGAGTCATAATGCCACCTATATATATCATGATTAGGTGGCTCCTTTCCTGGCAGTGTAGTTAGATGACAGTCTTCTGGCCCACGGGCTTTGATTAGGTGACCATGAAATTGGGAAGCCAAGCACGGCGCACCATCTTAGATTCAAAAGGGCAACAGCAAGATTCTCTTCAGAATCTTTAAAAAGCTGTACTATTCGTGATTCAGCTTCCAAGTCTTCAGCAAAGATGAAGTCATCCTCAAATTCTGCCTTTTCTGGAAAGCTGCCATCTTCTTCACATATCATGCGCATGCTCAAAGCCTGCAGTGCTTCCATGGCAGTGCTGTGAAAACCACTGTTGGCATATGCAGAGAAAACAAAATGGCAGGTCGCTGGATCCGGCTGGACTTTTTCTTGGTGCATCCACTCAACGACAAATTCAACTACCTCAATCACTTCCTGACATTTATTGCAGGGGAAAAGAAAAATATATATTACTAACAAATAATGCAACCACAATTTTTGTGGTTGATCAAATTATAATCATGTATATCGAGAACCATCTTATGAGATACCTTTTCACAGGCTTTTTCAAGAATGGTATTAAATAGCAAGGTATCAAGTTCATTGCGTTCTGAACTGGCTTGATCCAAAAGATTCAATGCTTCCTCAATGTCATCATCTTCCAACAGAATCTGGAACAAAACAAGATTCAACATCTTCCTCAAAGTCATCATCTTTAATTAAATTACTTATATTTCAGAGAAGACAAAAATGTAACTTCCCTTCTGTTTTCTTTTTCATTTTTAAAAAATGAACTCACTAATTGTCTTCATTTAAATATCTTTATAAATATTTGAACTTTCTATAAATGAAACTTATGAGGACAACAAAAAATTCTCTTTTTGTAAGAGTTCTTACTTCATCCAAAAATGTCATCATGCAATGGGCTATCGAAGAATTTCTATAGCTTATCTATTCAACTTGAAATGACGTGCATTCTCAGACCCAAAAAAAAAAAAAAGAAAAAAAAAAAAAGAAGAAAAAGAAATTAAGTGCATTCATATATTGCAAACACTCTAGTCAGAAAAAAAAATAAAAAATAAAAAAGCATGAAAAAGGATGAATGAAGGGGTTTTTATGTAAACAAAGCAGAACTAAAATGACTAGTTTGCACAACAAGAGTTGGAAAAATTACACTTTTCGATCACATACACAAATGGTAGCAGTTTCCCAAGATGCATGATAATTCAGACTGAGTAATCATAATATTAAAGCTACCTTTATGAGAATGGTGTAAGTCACTGTTAGTGGATAAAAGCCATCTCGCAACATCATGGAGACCAATGCGCAAGCAGATCTGTAACATCCTAGAATGCTACAACAATCAATCATTATATGATAAGTCGCAGCATCTGCCGGGAAACCAAATGACTTCATATTTTTAAATATCTTAATTGCCATTTGATTCTGCATGAAATCAGAAAGAGAAAAGTAGATGAACACTGGTCCAATATTTCACATATCATGAAGTTGCAAATGAAGGGAAAACCAATGGTGATGAAAACACCTACTTCCTTAGCCTCAACAAGTGAATGCAGCACCGTATTATAAATAGGTGTTCCCAGATAAATGTTATTACGACAAAATATATTCTCTGCAACGTCCAAATACTGGATCAGCTCTCTTATCATCCCCTCTGCTCCAAGCGCTTTCAACTGGAAAAACAAAAATTGAATGTTATAGATGAGGCTAGTGGGACGGGAAAAGAAGGAAAAGAAAAGGAAAGAATGCTAGAGTAGGGTTCTAGATAAGGAAAAATAAATAAAATAACGACAGACCCCTTGGTGGCATGTTGCAGAAAGGAAGCTGATACAAAGAACACAAGTTTTACTGTTTCTAAGCAAATAAGCTTCTAGAAGACAACACAAGTTGTATATTGATCTCAAATAATCAATCAATATTTATGCAAAAATAAGAAGTCATGAGTGAAACTCCCTGCATGCAAACGAAAGTTTTTAAACACCATAATTTATCTTCCTTCTGTAGATGGTGTATGTTCTCCTTTTAAAACTTTTTCCACAAGCTTTGATGTGCAAGCTCAAGGAAATTACTACAGATACCGGGCCTAAGAGGCATGGAAACAATATCCTCGAAAAAGTAATCATGCATATGAAGTACATCTTTAAATAATTGGCATTAGTGTTGTATGCACACAGCTACAATTTTTTACTACACCAAGTAAAATTCTATCACAGTATCCATTGTTCCCTTTCTCCTTAGCTGCAAGCGAAACTAACAGCCACAAAGGTGAAAGATGAAGTTAGTATATAATTTTTTAATGAAAAAAGTGTATATATTCATGCTTCTTATACCTTCATTTTGAATGGAGAATCTGTATTATCTTACTTAAACTGTTTAATAAACCATGTAAAATACGCAAGATTTTCTCCAGTCACCTATCAGACCATAAAATTTTCTAACTGTGCAGTCCAGTTATCAGATGCTGATATTCTTAAGATTTATATGAAAAAACTATGCACCATGTTTCATGCAGTGTTTCCGTAGATAATAACCATCATAACCACTAAAACATCTTAACCATAGCAGATACTAAGGAACCCGTGTAAAATAAATAAATAAAATCGATAATTAAAAAAAGATAAAAAGATAAAATGAAAGAGGATACTAACAAATGCTTATGTTGTACAGTGGAAGCAGAAGACAAATTCCATACTGTATCCCACCACATACATACCAATGACCCTTGTCAATCAGAGGCAGGAATATGCCACCTATCAATACTCCATTTCATTCTCTAAACTAAAAGGAAGTATACATGAGGGTAGGGGGTTACCAAGTTCTTCATTGATAAATAACTGTGCTGAATACCATATCTCGCCATATCCAGTTCTATAGCATTAATGCGTTTAGCAGCATCCACCTGTGACAACATGTTGCCCTCTTCGTATGGGGCATTCACGTTACCAAATAACGAAAACAGCAGCTCGTATGTCCTAATATCAGGCACAACTTTTAATTGTTTCATTTTAGCCAACATCTGCACTGCTCGTTCAGGTTGATCCTGCATAGTTCATGCAACAATATTTGAATTTACTGGAGACAAACATGAAAAAAGCTTCCAAGCGCTGGAGAATTAAAACTGAGCATAAAACAGATGAAACTTTCATAAGATGATGAAATTAAGAAAACAGAAAAACATATCCTAATCAGTGTTTTAAATCGCTAAAGCATTACCTCCCGTGAGGCGAGGCGTAAGCCTCGAAGCATAAGCTTTTTAGGCATTTCAAAGCATAATAAAAAAATATATGAAAATACATATTATAGTGAAAAAATAGCATGATACTTACAAATAAATAGTATAATATATATTTGTTATTTATTACTTATTAAATACTCATACATATAAAACATTAAAAAAAAAAAAAACAAAGTGTATAGCAGATTAACTAAATTAAATACGTAATCTATTATTAAAAAGAAGGCTTTAAAGGGTCTTTGAAAGAACTGTGCCTTGAAAAGAACTTTGAATATGTAATTTGTTCTTTGTAATCTATTAAATATGTAAAGTTGTTGGAAGTTTAAAGGGTCTTCGAAAGACCCGAGCCTTTTTCCAACAGTTGCTTCGAAACACCCACTCTCTTTATTAAATTGAAGGACCCGATGTCTTCCTCTCCACTTCTGACCCAATTTAAAAGCTCCCATGGCTCTCTCTCTCCACGGCTCCCTCTCTATGGCTCTCCCACTACATCTCGAATTCAGTAACTGTGGTTCTAGCCACTATGTTGCTGGAGAAAACACTAGAAAATCACCTCAGAGATGCCAAAAATGTTTTTTTATTTTTTTTATTGTTGGGTGTTCAAATCCCAGGCCAAACAACATTGTTTTTCTGAGTCATCTTCTTCCTCAAAGGCTTACGCCTCTAACGGAATGCGTAAGCCTTGAAGAAAGGAGTACGCCTCAGTCAAAAAGCATAAACTTTTGGTGACTTAGCTGTGCCTCGAGGCAAATTCCCACCGCCTCGCCAAGAGGCACACCACAAAGCGCGCCAAAGGCGCGTTATTTAAAACATTGATCCTCATTGATACTTCTATCATGCTGCCCTCTGCTAGCATATATACTGAGTTTTAATATGCCCAAGTTACATAATTCCTATTATTAGAGCCAGACATATTCATTACCTATGAGAACAAGAATGAAGAAGCATAACTCGAACAAAGCTCTTCCAAACATTTACAATATTGAAAACCATAACTAAATCTCTTAAATTAGCATCCAACTAACTCTACTCTTACTCTTTGAAGATATTCAAAAAGTTAAGGGACCAGGATCTTTTCTTTTCTTTTCTTTTGTATAGAGACCAGGGTCAGCACCCTACATCATAGACTACCTATTTCTGGTGGATTCTAATTTTATAAATTAACAAAGCCACATAAAAGAAAATTTTCTGATATGAGAATTCAGTTCTATTAAATATGACTCACCACTGTGTCACATGCTGCAAGAAAAGCATTGAAAGGATGTGGATATGAACATTCAGATATTTGAACCAGCAGAGCCTCAGCGAAATCCAATTCTAGCACTTTGCTGCAACCTATAGAAAGGTTTGCCAGAGTAGAATCATACGGCTTCAAATTTCTCTGCTGCATAATTCTTAACTGCAGAAGGATAACAACAATGTCGCAAAAATCTCTAATTAAAAACAAAACCAAAATGCACAAAATACATTGCCAACAATTGCAAGATCGGTTTTTTTAAGATTATTGGCCTATGCAATAAACCGATATAACTTACAATTTCCATTCCGCTACTGAAACCTCGCTCAGAAGTAACTGCTCTGACAAAGCCATCATATGTATGGCTTGACGGTTGCAACCCAAATTTTTGCATCTAGACAAAAATGGGCTCCTTTAGTATGTCATAAGATGATATCTGAACGAGGTACAAAATAAATAAATAAATAAACAAGGGCAGGATAGAGAATCACAAAACTAAACCAAAAGGTTGAAATCCACAAACAAAATAGCCATCACAATCAAAACATACAAAACTAAACTTCTGAAGCTTATAACTACATTGTTCTCCAAACAAGAATATCATATTTAGCATTCTTTTCCAGAAAAAATAAAAGAAGGAATATCATATTCAGTGAAGGTACCATATGTAAGATTAGCACATAAAAAGGAAAATTCTAGACATTGTAATATATTACACAAACCAACACAAGCTTCTACAGAAAGGTTATTATACTTGTAGGATCAACTGTTCTGCCAAGCCACCATTTCTTAATCGTGCACAAGCATGAATAACATCACTGAACGACCATCTCAAAATTTTCATAACAGGCTGGCTTATATGTATATCAAGCATATCCATTCGAACATTTTCAACTTCTCCAACTCCCAAGCCAAAAGTAGTGCACTGATCTGCATTAACAGCATGGTCATCCAAATTTTCACAGTATATGGAAGGAATGGAATGTTTATTCTCCTCCAAATCAAGTTTCTTCAAGTCTAATTCACAGATTGAAGGTATAGGAATGTCTAATCTTGACGAATACAACTTTCCTTCAGAAGTTCTATTAACATAAGTGTTTCCCCTGATGGCTAAAGCCACCATATATTGCAACTTCTCATATGCAGATTTTAAATCTCCCAGTCTAGTAAAAGACCAAATAAACTTCCGTAGAGGAATAATGCTCAGACTGTAGCATTTGATATAATCCTTCCAAATTTCATGGGCCGCAGGCAGGTTTTGCTGCCAAACTGCAAGCTGAAAGAAATGATAATACAGAGTAAATATCAATGACCCAAATAACTTTAGAATAGATTGGTCCACTGTCAATATTTCACAAAATGCAAGGTAAAAGTGAACTACAAGGAAAACTATTCACATCACCATACGGACATTGCAAATATTCAAGAGAGCAGCACATCATCATCATCAAAGAGAAAAATGACAATCAAACAGTGTAGTCCCAGATCTAATTTTAATTGAAAAGTTTAATGCTATAGTTGGGGCTTCACTTAGAAATTAAAACTGATCCCCTTATCCACTTACAAGCACATTGAAGCAGTATAACACAAATGATGAATGGGGAGACTAATAGTAATCTAAATACATTACAGGAGTCACCCAAACCAATTCTCATGTTAGAAAAAATAGAACTGTTGTTAAAGTGATGAGTCAAAGGCTTTGTGCTTGAAAAGAGGAACGTAATAATATTTGAACAAATACAAAACCGATTTGCTTTACATACCTTGAGAAGCTCTGAATATGTAACTTCATTCTTCCCCACCATTTGACGCTCCATCAAGTCCAAACACTGATTGGCATTTTTTATACTCTGCATTTTGGCACAAGCCCTTAAGAAACTGTTGTAGATAGGTAGAACCGGATAGATGCCAGGAATTTCTCCAAGGAAATTTATCAACTTAAATGCCTGATCAAAAAACAACACATGTGGACACAAGAATATTAAAATATTAACAACTGACAAAGAATGATGGTAAAAGTGTGGTTGCATCTTAATGGTGGTTCTGATAACTACAGTAATAATATTACAGTAATCCTAACAAGATAGTTTTACTGTTATCAGCTGATTAAGCTAGCCAGATAATACCTTTTAAGTATATAGCATGAATCCTACCTCCTCCAAATATCCTCCTTTACATAGAGATTGCACCATAAGCAAAGAGCATATGTTATTCAGGCTAATCTCTTTTTCATCCATTATTCTCCAAGTCTCCATTACAAACTGCATGAAAAGGAAACAACTGCCAAATAAGATACACTAAGACGCTGAGACTAGGTACCTACAAAAAGCAACTATTTACTGGCAGAAAAATTGTAGGACTCCATCCTTACCTTCGCAATGGCATTTTCCGAAAGTTATTTAAGTCAAATAAAATTGGCAATGTGATCCTACCAATATAAACATGTTCATTGCACAGAAAGTGTCCATATATAGTTTGCTAGGTTTTCCTTTGACACTCTTCACATTACCATAATCAGGCACAAATATCAACAACTCAAATGAACTAACTCTCATTATCTCAGCTAACACACAAGTGAACTCAATCTTATGTATGTCAAACATATAGTTTAAATGGTGTGATTAAACACTAACAAAACAAATCAACCTACTTAAACAATACATAGTAGAATCAGACACATAAACACGCATACAAAGTGTGTCTTAACTAATTGCGCATACACAGTGTGTCTTAACTAATTGCATGTTCTTCAGCTTACCAATGGATCAGGTGACTTAGCACAGTAATTAAGAATATCGATGAAATCATCAGCTCTTAATGAATCATTCCCATGGCCAAGATTCAAAAGCAGATTGGAAGCTTGGCCTCTCTCACCCAAGCGTAGTGCATCAACAATTTGCATCTGCATGGACCTGGTAATTGATTCTGCGCTGTGCCACGAAACTTCATGACCTGCATTTATCATCTCGCACTCAAATTAACCAAAGGTTACTGTAAAAACATAAAGTAAATGGTCTGCACATTTATCCTGCTTCAAGATATAACCAGGGCTAAGAAAACGAGAAGAAAAATATGTCAAGCCAACTAGAAATAATTGAATTTTCTTTATAAGAAATTTTAACAATTGCAGTTGAAGCTTGATTTGACTACCAAGATAGTAACGAGTAATTGATAGGTACAGTGCACCTATACATTCTACAAAACATGCATATTTACTAATCTAGGTACCCCGCACAAGTTGAACAGTTTTGAAACATTACAATTTGAGGTTGTAAGAGTTCGAGAATACTCCAATCTGTCGGGACCAATTCTTTGTCCCTGCAAAAACAATACTGATATTGAGGCAGAATATAACAATAATAGTAAAGATATATATATATATATATATATATTATAAAAACATACATGGTATTGTGGTTGTGACTTAAAAAGCGAATCTGCAATTGACCGCAATGCAACCCTCGCTCTGTAAAATAAATAAATAAATAAATAAAAAGTAGGAATGCGAACGAGGTCATGTTATGCTGATGCAGTATAAATTCATGTTCAACTACAATGTACTTACAGAGGTCTGTGCATGGTCAGGGCCGCTCAAAACCTATTGTATATGCTCAAAATGCTTTCTTTTATGGTGTACTGGACAACCAAGTTCCTTTTTCTTCAAAGTTTCACGCGGATTCCCAGTGTTTGTGAGGCAAAGATTCGATTTTGGGAAAAAAGGTAGTCAACTATGAAGCATGGGTACGCCAATTTAGTAGCGTATCCCGTATCGGATACTCGTTTGGATACAGTCCCATACGCATCGGATACGTATATAGGTTAGTTGACTAACCGATATGTGTATCCGACATTCCGGACACGAGTGTCTGACTTTCCGGATACGTTCCTCCGGACGAAGTTTGCCGTTGAGGGGTTGTTGAGGAGACCCTGGGCGCTGCGTGTGAGGAGGGGGAGGGAGAGAGAGGGAGAGAGAGATCAGCGCGCGCGGGGAAGAAGAAGATGTCGACTGACCTAATTTTTATTATCTCAAGTGACGACGTCGTTTGCTAAAACAGGATTTGTAATATTTTTTTTTTCACATAGATCTGTTTATGCGTTTGGGTCTTAAGTCATAGTATTAAAACAGGATTTGTAATATTTTTTTTTCACATAGATCTGTTTATGCGTTTGGGTCTTAAGTCATAGTATTAAAATGGGCTTTGGGTAATGATATGTTGGGTGGAAAAAGCTATACAGGCCTAAAAAAAATATAAAGAATCAGAAAAGAAATCCCAAAATGCTAGTTTTTAAGTCCATTTTACACAGTCCCGATCTCTTGGACCACAGGAGTCCAAGAGATTGTGGTCACTCACTGTTGGATATTAATCCAATGGTTCAAAATGATATATATAAATGCAATATGACATAAATGATTATTACCCGATTCAAGTCATAAATGAGTGAACCGTTGAATTTACATCCAACGGTGAGTGATCATAAATCTCTTGGACTACAGGGGTCCAAGAGATCAAGACTGCCATTTTACAGGCCTATATTTATAATTTTTTTTACATTCAAAATTTGTTTTAAGATATATATTTATTAATAACCGTGATGGAAAAAAGTATTTATGTTTTATTTAAATTCCATTTTCAAACCATTGGATTATTATCCAACGGTGGGTGACCACAATCACTTTGATTCCTGTTTTAAATAGATCGGGATATGCTATGATGTATCCTAGTTTTTAATGATTTGCCATATCTCTATGTCGTGTTGAATTGTGTCGCCGTATTCATATCCATGTATGTGCTTGGAAAATTTTGGTTTTGTATTCTGGTTATGGCTTGAATTTTTTTGGGTGAAGTTAGATTTTTTTTGGCTAGAAAAGGAGATGATTAAAATGAAAGATTTGTCAGTGGGGTAAGAGAAAGAAAGTGAAGTTTCATATAACAAAACGAAAGAGTGAGGGAGACAAGGGGGCAGAGATGGGAGTGGAAGCTCAGCCGTGGGGCTGCTGGGATTGCCTCTTTTCTTTTTCTTCTTTTATGACTCTTTTTAATTCCTTATGTCAAAAGGGTTAAGCTTGGTTTTTCCTTGGAAACACGAATATTCTTCTTAGGTATTTGATGGGTTTAAATAGAAATTTTTTTTTTTTTTTTGGGTATATATGGCCCAACTAAAAAAAGAAAGAAAGGGGTTGTGCCCCCTTGTTTCATTGGGCCCTGGCCAGGGCCGGTCCTGTGCCTGATTTTAGAAGTTTCTCAAGATAAAATCGTAGGTTTTTTTTTTATTTTTATAAATTTAAATACAAGCAATAAATTAAACTATAAGGAAGAGCGAGTTTCTCACACACGCTATCAAGATGTGGGTTCAACCTGAGACCACTGGTCTACAAGTTAAGACCATTTTCTTCTAAGTTAGACTCTATTTGCCAAATTTATTTTTTTTTCAAAGAGTTTATGCATTTTGGCATAAAGTGAAAATTTCTCGGGAAAAATGCCAGACACTATAACATTTGGCCTTGTAGATTCATACACGGTAAGGCCATCTCTAATGGATAGGGCCAAATGTCAAATTTTGACAGCATAACCTAGATGGAGCCCTTAACGCATGTATAGGGCCAGTCAATATATCAATCCAGTTAATATCTTGGGTGGAATAGCAGTTCATGTTTTGCCTAGACTGAAATTTGGTGGAGCCCACTCACACGACCACTACCCCATGTGCAAAGTCATTTTTGTAGACTCATTAGAGTTAAAACTATTTTAAAACAATTTAATAAGGCAACAGACTCAAAATTTGAGTACGGAGGATTAGGAGGGAAAAAAATGTTTCAATACAAGTAATATATAAAGTAGTTATATTTTGAAGAGTGAAAATTTGGGTTTAGTCCCTTTAACATTGGAGATTGCCTAACGGTTCTCAAACAAGTTCAAATATTTTCAACTTTTGTTGTTGTTGAACAAATAGAAAATAGGCTAGAAAATATATGTCGGCATCATAATAACATGGTTTTACATTCGGTTTTGTTTCTTCTCTTTTTTCTTAACAAAGCTTTTGTTTCTTATTTCACTTTCGTGGACATGGGAGTGATTAAAAGAAGGAACAGTTGGAATCAAGCAAAAAGGCCAAAAGAAAGAGAACAGAAAAACTACAATATTCACCAACACTGCAGAGCCAATACGACGCCGCGCCGTTCTACGTCACAATTCTATCCTAAGCTTCCTGCCGTCCTCCACGTGTCAATATGAAATTGCCTATATCCTGTGAAAACATTGCGTGTGAAGCAAAGAGAGCGACTCGAATGATACGCCGCAGCCACGTACACACACACGCGTAAACAAAAGTCGTCCGATGATATCTCTATCTCTATCCAAAATCCAGCCGGCAAAAAATCACGTGACAGCACACGTGGTCTGTCCTCCTACCTTGCATGCACCACGTGTATCTGACACAGTAATTTCCCACACACCACCACATTTGCTCGACACGTTTTATGAGCACTAACCACCTATCCTTCTCACACGTGGCGACATATCAATCAATTTCGTTATTTAAGCAAGTCGCAATAATTTGGATATACAAGATAGATTCAATCAAGAGAGAGAAGAGAAAAAGAGTTGGAAGAAAGAATATCAAGGAGTGTTTGTTTCCCGGGAAAATAATGGTGGCAATGACAACGGGCAACGCTGCGGAACCAATTTTGTGCAGGATGGACCGCCTTGACAACATGCTAAGGCAATTGGAGGAAATCAGAGGGTGCAATTATAGTAATAATACGAGGTCATCACATTCGCCCAAGAGCAGTTCCTTCGCATCCACACCGTCGAGGACGAGCGACGGAGTGGGGCACGTGTCGTCATCTGCGGAGCTGATATCTCCGGAGAGCCTAGAGAAGCACTGCCGTCCGATGGAGCACGTGATGATGGAGACAGACGTGAAGGGGACGCTGATCGAGAGGCTGGATCAAGTGGAGGACCGCGTGCTGAAGCTGTGCATGCAGCTGGAGGAGGAGTTGACGGAGAGCGCCGAGAAGAAGAGAGAGGAGGAGGAGATCATGAAGAGGAGTGAGAGAGAGGAGAAGATGATCATCGATGAGATTGGAAAGAGTCAGGATCATGTCAAGAAGAAGAAAAAGAAGGGGTTAAAGCAACTTGTGAATCAGTATCTTATGGGAAAAAGATAAACCCAATAAATCAATAAGTTCACGTAATAATTCAGATGGTTTATTATTATTATTTTCGTTTTGGTCCTCCACTTTTGTTTGGAGATTGATTGGTGAGTGTAAATCAAGCGAGAGAGCACAAGAGACAATCAAGAGGTGCCTTTGGTGGTGGTAATTAATTTTGTCCTTGCATTTTTATTTTTATTTTAATTTCAGTACATGGCATAGCACATAAAAAAATAAAAAATAAAAAAAGGTTCAATTAATAATGGAAATTCAAGCATATATATATTTATCGCATGATTTTATGAGGAAAATATCTAGATTTCTGTTTTAGCTGAAAATATCTGTTAGGGAAGTATCTAGACTTCTGCTTTAGCTGAAAATATCTAAAAATGACTCGATAGTCTATAAAGATTGGGCAAGTGGTGGTGGAGGTAGTGGCACTAGGGGTGAGGGGGGTGGCGGCGGCGGGAATGACAGTGGTGGTAGTGACAATGCCGGTGGGGTTGGTAATAGAATTGGTGACGCTTGGGGTGGTGGTGATAGCCACGATAAGATGGTGATCGTGGTGGTTGTGGTAATGGAGGCGTGGTGGTGGTTTTAGTCATGACAAAATGATGGTAGTAGAGGTTGTGAAATTTTATCTTGTAAAATAATGTATTTATTAAAATATTTATGGGGAAGTAAATATTTGTCATGATCTAAAATTAATCTAGAATGAAATGAAAATTTGCTATTTTTTTTATATAAAAAAATCAATGAGTAAAAAGTATGAATTGAATATACCTAGAATTTTTTAAATTTTGATATATTTCAATTTTTGAACTTCTTTAAAATCTTTTAAAATCTCAATCAATATATATAACTTATCATCCTCTTTCAATCAATATATATAACTTGTCATCCTCTTTCAATTATGTATTCAATTAAGATTTTAAAAGTGTTTAATAGAGTTATAAAGTTTATAGAGTTTAATATATTTTGATTGGCTTATTATCACAAAACATCCCTAAGGTTTACGAAACTATCAGATTGCATTCTTAATGTTTTTTTGTGTCACTTATGGTCCTCAACGTTAGTATGTACAATCACAAATGGTCCCTAACGTTAGGTTCTGTCAAAAACTTTGTCAGTTTGCTGACGTGTCATACATATATATCACAAAACATCCCTGAGGTTTACACACTTATCACAAATGGTCCTTACGAATTTTTTTTAAAAAAATTTAAAATTCATAAAATTTTGGTTTTCTTTTTAAAATTATTTATAAATGAAAAAAAAATTATAGAAGGATTTTAATCTTGAGGACCATTTATGAACCCTAAACCTTTAGTTTTTTTTTTTTTCATTTTTAAATTTTATGAATTTTAAATTATTTTTTAAAAACTTCATTAGTTTGTTGATGGCATATATATGGAGCCCACATCTACAATAATATAGTGTCACATGTATTTAAAATTTAATATATATTTTAAAATAATTATAATTCATAAAATTTTAAAAAGAAAACAGAATTTTTAAATTAAAAAAATTAAAAAATTTCGTAAGGACCATTTGTGATAGGTGTGTGAACCTCAAGGATGTTTTGTGATATACATATATGCCACGTCAGCAAACTAATGGAGTTTTTGACGGAACCTAACGGTAGGGACCATTTGTGATCATGCATACTAACTTTGGGGACCACGAATAACAAAAAAAAATATTAAGGATGCAATCTGATAGTTTCGTAAACATTAAGGATGTTTTGTGATAATAAGCCTATTTTGATTTATGTAAACTCCACATAGAGACTGATTATAGAGTTATAAAGTTTACAGAGTTTAATATATTTTGATTTATGTAAACCCCATATAGAGATTGATTGAATTCATAAATTGATTTGAATGATGTTTGTTAGAATTTATCATAAATTTTAAAAGAGTTTATTAGAGTTCTAAAATATTTTGTGGGTTGTTTATCAATTTTTTTTTCATTAATCTGATAGGTCTTCTTTCTCCAACTTCATACGTTCTGGCATCAGTATCATCACCAAGTCCAATTAAGTTTTTCCCAACAGTTGTTCCATTGCCAATTGCATATTGATAAAAAGACCATTATATATATTTGTTGCCAAAATATATATATATATATATATATATTATATAAACAGATACGAAATGACAACAACTAATAAATAAATAAAGGATGCCTATAGATCAATAAAGAAGGCTATGTTATAAAACTAAAGGAAATTGGAGAGAGAAGAGAAATGGAGAAAGCAGAGAAAAACTCTGCCATTGGAATTCTTCCGTTTCTCTCACTGATACAAGAAGAAGGGATGAACCCTTTTGTAAACAAAATTTCTTCCAACATGTGGGCCCTCTCCCAACATGTGGGCTCCACTAATTATTTACAACACTCCCCTTTGGAGGCCACAAATGATACAGAATATGTCTCGTTAAAAACCTTGCCAGTAAAAACCCAGTAGGACAAAAACTGGTCGAAGGAAAAAAGAGTACATAACCATGCGTAACATAAAATTCTGTGTATATTGACATGCGTGCGACACTGCCTCGTTAAAACCTTGCCAGGAAAAACCCAGTGGGATAAAAACCTGGATACAGTGTGGAAAGGTCTTTATTGATGGCAAATAGAGAAGCCATACTGTTGATCATCTGTGAATATGACACTGCTTCTGTGAGTCAATCTTGATGAATACCATGCTCCCCCTGATGAATATCTCCCCCTGAAAACTTCATGACTAACTTTGTTCCAGTAAACGACCATATAGATTTCCAGAGTCCTATCATATCTCACATCATCCCAAAATGGTGATGGAGTTGAGCTCAAATACGATGTCCGGTCCAATATACTTCCGGAAAATCCTTAAAGTGTCCAACGGATAATCCTCATAAAAATGCTTCAATACTTTCTTAGTATAAGCAATAATCTCGTTGGCATAATGCTCGATCTTTCAGTCGAGACAAATATTTCTGGAACTCTTGAGAAGCTTTAATGTGTTTGCAAACATATTAATGTACTCACTGAGGCAATTTATGCATATTAGTATTGAGTACGGATTTTGTGCTTCAGGCACATGTCATTCGGGGACTTGCTTCATGCAATTTCAATCCTTTCAAGGATTTTGTTTAAAGGGATTAAACTTTATGACACATTATATAGCTTTAACCCAGCTATTTATACATCTTTAGGGAATCACTTCAGGTGATATGCTCTGTGCATTTAATAACCCTTAAAGATAACATGTTGGTCTCCGTAAATGTGCAATAAGGGGGGGCACAATTGAATTTGTAGATATGGAGAAAACCCAACATTCCTTGTTTCTGCCAGAAACATTGTGTCATACAAAGTAGGTATATTCCCTTTCATTCCGAACACCCAAGTATAACTTTTAATATTAACATCTTTTGGGGTTCGTACTGTGGGTTTGTTCTTTCACGTTCATTCTCATCTATAATGGAATTGCCTCATTCCATTTTGGCCAATGATATTGTCGACATTTAATAATTGAGCGTGGTTCCAATCAACACAGCCCATTGATGATTTGAGTAGCTACTCCAAAATCAAAATTTGTCATTCATCAATTCATGATCCCACCATTCTCATGTGCATGCGCATGCATCAATTATAAGCATTTCTTTGCTTTTTGGGTACCCAAGCCACTGCAGGGGGCTTTTATTATGTGAGAATGTGGATTATAACCTCCAATGGAGCGTTATTTATAGTAGGGCGTGGATAATCTCCATTTAGGGAGTTGGAACATTTAGAACCATATATCTGTCATGCTGCAGGCATGCTACAGATTAATATATATACATGTCAATTAATTTCTGGGACTTTAACCCATACAATTTGCAACGCATTAGGCGTGCACAATATCAATATTGACATGTCAAGGGATTGTCCTTTCGGGACTTCAATCCACATCATTTGCTACGCAACAGGCGTGCATCATATTGATCACTGCTATACCCATATTTTGTTCTTATGGGACTTTAATTTGTGCAGTGTATTATCAATGTATCCAACTTGCAATTTGTAAAATTTGCATTAATAATTCATGGATACATACAAGCCATTCTTTTGGAACGGACTTATCTCCCCATTTGGTTACCTTTCAAGATAAAATATCAAATAAGTATATAAGCATAAAATAACACAAGTATTGCTTACATCCTTAGGTGGGAGAAACTTTTCTCAAGTATCATTCAAGCTTGTATCGGCCCAGTAAATGTAGTGCTTGATGATCTAGTTATATCCTGCAAAAGCAAAATCACAATTCTTTTCTCTGTCAATAACTCTCAGAGTTAGGATCACTTCATGGATTCTTTCTTCAGATGTTCATTCTAAAGAAATAAAATCTCTTATGAACAGAGAGTTACAAAAAGAGAAAAAATGCAAAAAAAAATTGTGATATTGATTGCAAGATAAGGTAAGCAATCAGGGAAGGAAGCTGGTGGGAGCAGACAAGCAGCTCATCAATCAAGGAAGGAAGCTGGTGGGAGCAGAAAACAAGCTCTCAATTCTCCTAGTCTAGAAGGACCTCAGGAGATTAGAGCACAAGGCCGCCTTCACAATTCCCTGATCTTGCAGAAACATGATCAGGGATAGTCTTGCTTCCTGAATGGATGATCAGAGATAGTCTTGCTTCTCAGGCATATTAAGTGCTTAATGATAAGAAAAACAAGTAGATATAGCATCATTTTGTATGGGAAAACTGGATGTCTTCTGCAAAGAAAATTTCGTTAGTAACACATTTATACACAAATACAATGAATAGATAGAACCGGTGAATTTCAAATTAACCATAGGAAAAATTGCGAGATTCTCGGGATACTTTTGAAAAAGTAGCTCCGTGAAATCCGTAAAGCAAGATCGGCTTTGACGAAAATAATACTTGAAAATGCCGAAAGTGCCGACAGGCATTATTAGAGGCCACGTGAAGTTTTGGACTCTTGCGAAAGAAAAAGATAATGTGGGGATTCGAGAAGATATTGGAATCCTGAAAAGTTGCCACATTTTCGTCTATAGATATTGCCTTTGCAAAACTTGATTGAGCAACTGCGTTTCAACTCAACTTTGTTTCAACTCAATTTCCTTCATTTTCTGAAACTTTAGTTTTGTAAGACTTTCTTTGAAACCTTCTTAAAATGGCTTCCTCTTCTTCCTGCCCAAATAATTTCAATTTAAATGATGCTCCCACAACAACCAGTGACGCCAAAGTTTGGCGTCCATCCTTTGTATCCCAAAATCGTCATCTCACAGTTAATGATTCTGTGATGATGAATGATGCTACTGCTGTCATAGTAGCTAGGAATTTCATTATTCCAATGGATGAAATGTTGTTGACAGGGAGGTCTGAGGAAGAGGCTATTGATGACTCAATGGCTTTTAGCATTCAGAGTGCTGCTTCTGTTTCTAACATGGCTGATCGTTTGCGTGCTAGAGCAAACGAGGTTCAGAAGCTAACAACTGAAAATTATTCTCTTCAAAGAATGCTTCATGAGTCTCAAAAAGAGGTTGAGAAACTCAAAGGAGAGAATAATTCCTTGTTGAAACTGGTGAGTTCGTACTCTGCTGATACACTGAGAAAGCTAGACATGCTGCAGGTCTCAAATGAAAGAATTTTGGGAGACCATGAGAGGCTCATGGCTAAGCTTAAGAGGCGCCGTCCTCTTCCTTCAGAGGCTTCCAGAACATAATGTAATTTTATAGATTTTACAGGGCCTGCACCTTCATTGCAGGTGTAAAAATCTATCTGTTGTATGTTCATTCCTTGTTATAATAATTGCGCCCGTTCTTAAACTTGCATATGTGGTTTTTACGTCTTTTCAAAATGACGGTTTGGAACCTTGTGCCTTATAGGTTCAAATAACCACATCAAATCTCTCATATTTCCATGCATGTGAGCCCAGAACTTTTGGTCTGGGTTAAACCCAAACTCATAATTTATTCGCCATTTTCAAATGGACATGAAATATGAATTGAATAAAAGCTACGATAATATCTCAATATAGTAGTGAAGAACATTAACTACTATATACCCACAACTTCAAGTTTTAGGATCTCTCATATATTTGGATCCATGGGCTTCCGGCCCAGATATAACAAAATATGTGGGGAGCCTCAATTCATCATTTGAGGTTTATATTGATATTATCCATTTCACGGTGTATTCTTAACAACCGGATTCACAAAATATATTTCTTCCTTGAGGTGTCGATTATAACAAAATCGAACTTTATTAAATTCATCATTCTCTTATGCCAAAGAAATATGTGGTGTACCACAATTTGCAATAATACCTCAAGGGTTGTCCATTTAATTGTTGGAACTTTAGGTTCTCAACACTGTTAGATTTTGAACTTCAGGCCAAAATCACATATTCTCATGGTATGGACATTTTTACAATTTTCTGTACATATTTCGGGACTTCAAGCCCTTACATAATTGTCCATATTTTGAGGAACTTCTGGCATCTCATTTAATTGCTCATCCATGAGTTTAAGGAACTGCGGGTTCCCTTTTGTATATAGTGACGGTTTACCCAAAATGGTTAATATTTATGCATACGTCACTATTCATGTGAATAGTACTATTCATCAAGTCATGAATACATATCTATTCATGTGTACAGTACATCTGCCAGTACAGTTATCATTCATGTGTACGGCACTTTTAACCAATACGGTACTGTTACATCATTAAGGAAACCCAGGTCCTTATTCACATGTCAGGGATCAAGGACCCTTAAGTCCGATCACATGTTTACAAATATAGTACCGGAAAGACTGCCAGCTCTCATATCAATATCATCATCAAGGATCTTCAAGTCCTGATGTAAATGTATGATGAGGATCAAGGAACTTCTGGTCCTGATCTGTATACTGTAAAAACTCATCATACAACACAATTAATCCATAAAATAAATTTACTGTTAAATAAATTACTTGTATGGACGTTAATCCCGCACCATACTTTAAATGTGCGGTAAAGTAAATTCATAAATTAAATTGTTGTATGGACGTTAATCCCGCACCATACTGTAAATGTGCGGTAAAGTAAACGTGCTTGTATGAGCACTAATTCTGCTCCATACATTTAAATAAAAGTAAAGGCGTGGACGATAAACCCGCACCACCCTTTAAAGTAAATTTATGATAAAGTAAATGTGCTTGTATGGGTAATAAACCTACACCATACAGTAAATAAAATAATTGCGGAATGAATAAAGTAAAGACAATTATTTGTGGGTTCATATCAACACCACAATCAAATAAAATAAGAAAAGTGTTAGTATTACTAATGGTCTCCCACTGATAATGTATTTAGTATTACCAAGGGTCCATTTTGTTAAGGGTTAGTAATAGAATGGCAAATAAATATAGTATATTATATTACCATCAACTTTTCATATATATATAATTAGAAAGTAGGGACAAACCTTAGTGCTAATTTTGCTGTATCCCACTTTTCTTCCTGCACACCTTGATCGAAGTGATGCCAAAAGAGCTTGGCCAGCAAAGCTTCCATTATTGGGGTCTCTTGCTCATCAAAGTCGATGCTAATCTCTCTGTCCCAGGTGCAACAAGCAAACCCTCTCCTCATCCTTGCTTTTTTTTTTTCGTCTTCTTTTTCCTAGCATCACTTTTTCTTTTTTTTTTTCTTTTAGGTGGTTGGGTGCCCACATAATACCGTCAATTATGCAAGTCCAAATCCCTTTTCAGACCTGAATGAGAGAGCATAAGAATCAAATCTCCCCTGTTCAGGCTTGCAGACAAAGAGAAGATGAAGGCATCCACTTTCATGCTTCCGCTAGCAGTCATGCTTCTGGCCATCTCACACATCTGTGTGGTAGCGGAAGACAGAGAGCAACAAGTGAAGAAGACTTACATCATTCACATGGACAAGTCCCAAATGCCGGCAAGTTTTGAAGATGACCATTTCCAATGGTATGACTCATCTTTGAAATCAGTGTCGAATTCGGCAGACACGCTTTACACCTACAGAACCATAATTCATGGTTTCTCCACGAGGCTGACTGCTGAGGAAGCCGAGCTGCTTGAAAAGCAGCCAGGAATTCTCTCTGTTCTACCTGAAAGGAAATACGAGCTTCATACAACTCGGACGCCAGAGTTTCTTGGATTGGGGAAAAGCGAAGCCTTCTTGCCAGCATCAGATAAAGTGAGTCAGGTGATTGTTGGAGTTTGTGTTTTGAGGCGATGGGTTTCTTTGAAGATGGGA